>NW_017307628.1:180637-187823 GCF_000935625.1 Nanorana parkeri
ATATATACAGTATATATACTGTTTGGCCAGTTGGAAAGCTATTATATTTGCCACCTACTGCTAGTCCTGTCACTCATTTATGATATGATTAGTCATAGAATTGGGAAAAAGGAGGTAGAGGAGGGGGATTAAAGCCTTGCTGACGGTGGAGTTGTTCCATAACTGTGAGCCCCTATAGCTGGTAATGTGGATTGTAAAATCCAGTGCCCACTCACTCCTGATTATTTGACTGTGCTTCTGGTATCAGTTTTCCACACACTAGAGCCCCCAAATCTTCAAATCTGGTCACCAGTTTCTTGATACCTTTATGTAGTTTGCTGTGTAGCAGATTGGCTTTTTCTAGCAAATGCTTTCTGTCTTTATCACTTCAGCAAGCACTAATCCTTGCAAGAAAAGTACTATAAGCTCCAGACAACAGTGGAAGCAGCTGATGAGTATGTAGTTTGAATTTTTGAATGAGATCAGGCTGATGATGAAAGCAGGATGGGCTAGCTGTTCTTCCACAGATGTGTGTATCATTTGCTATATGAGGATTAAAGTTTTCAAATGCAAGCCAAAAACACCATGGCTTAGGCTTTGTTTATACATGTTGTATGCAACAGTGGATATGTCAGCTGGGAACACTGAGACAAATGTTGTGACAGGAAATCCTAGCAAAATGCCAACAATGATTAGGAAACTCCCTGGACTTTAACTGGTTTCGAGTCTGACATGCTTATCATGAGACACTAGAGAGCATAATTTTGGTGGTTCCTACTCTAAAACCATCCTTCTCCTTTTGTTATTGCCTCTTCATCATCCTAATCCATTACATTAGCATCATCACTTAGAGTCATCAAAACGTATATTACAAGACAAAGTGCTAGAAGTTGTGTCGTCATAGTAGTCAACAATTGCCTAGCAATCAATGTTCTCCTTCCTCTAACTGCATCCATCTTTTAGATCTAGCTCTAATCATACTGCAAATGCACATACCCATCTATCTCCTCTTCCTTCCAAAGTACTATATAACTTGCTTAGGCTTTCAGGAAACAACCCATAGTTCGTAGTGGTAACACATTTCCTAACAGTAGAAACACAGCTACTAAGGACTAATGGAGAGCGAACTGGCTTGCTGTTACTTTGTTTGGAAACAGTAGATCCTAGATATGGTGCTAGGCAAAAAAAAGGCAAACAGAAGACAGTTTAGTGCGATCTACCTCAGGCTTATCATAATTCTCTTTGAGCCTGAGACAGCCTTACTCACCAGGCTTTAGCTTTAGCACATTATATGGTGCTTGTTTTAGGATACATTGCACAGTAAAAGGCTGCTAATTTACAGCTTTATTCTTTATATGGCAGCCAATGATCTGTCATATGCTGGATGACTTTTTAAATAAACATACAAAGATGCTTGCAGTGAATTTTAATCTGGCCACAGTCATGTTTCTCAACATCATTATGCCAAGTTCCCACTACTGCATATCAGTTAATTCAAGGTTTCTAGAAATGTTTTGCCAGGACCTGAAATGCATATTTCTAAGACGCGTTTTAGATTTTTTTTTTAGTTATACAATCAACCTATTGGAGTGTGTTCATTATGTGACTTATTATTTACAAAAATTTAAAACGTTCTTCTGTGATTAATTGAGCAAGCAGATGTATCCTTTATACTGAACAGAAGTATTTATAATGCTATGGATACCATTGGTTGAGTAACCAGTAGTAATAAAGCTTAATCAGGCATTGAATTTATTTCCAAATAGCTGCTCCAAGAAGAGAGATTGGGTAATTTTTATTACCATATAAAATATAAGCTCCACTCATTGTAAACTCCCACTGTAAGATACACCCACTGTCAACTGTGAATTCAGCCTCAGCATTGCATTTATTCTTTGTGGTTTCAGTTTGCCTTTTTTTAAATCTATTTTTCTTTTTCAAAACTACAGATGAAAGATGTGAATAATTCCATGTTACTACAAACTTCCAAAAAAAATTGGAATTGTTTGTAAACATAGGTAGAATATGCATGGTAGATTACTGTAAGGCATTATTCCTCACTTTGGGTTAACTTTTCACAGAATGCATATATTTGTTTGATCCTGGATCAGCTGTATTTTAGGTAGAGTTTTCCTTTAATTAAGCTTTATGTGTCAGAGACAAGTGCACTGGAATAATGATGCATATTGTAATGTCAATGTGCTTTTGAAGCTAGGCACATCTGCATCCTGTCCATTCTTCAGGGAGGTGTGAGTTCAAGGCAAGTGCACACATGGTTGAAGTGTGCAAGAGGACCTCATACATTTATTCACGAGAACTGTGATAGGATTCATATGCATGCTGTGATTGTACCATATGTTTGACTCAGCCAGTGTGTAACACCCTGCAGCCCCACTTTCACTAAAAGTCGGCAAAAAGAACAGAGCTCAACTGTTCCTTCCCCGGGCAATGAAGGCTGCCTTGTTCCACAGAGAGTCAGATTTTCTTTTCCTTTTTTACTTACTCCCAGGATATTTTATTACTATTTATTAGTTTTAATGGCACAATAATATATAGACCATTAAAATAAACTTGTAAATGAACAACTCATGTTATTATTACTATTTTCCCTTCTTAACTCTTTTGTTTACCCTATTTAGGAGGACAAATAAGATCGTAAAACCCAAATAATTAAAGGCGTTTTTCCCACTTTAAATGCAATTACTGCAAAGTGGTATATTGGATAAAAGAATAATAATCACGGAGCATGTGCATTAACCGGCATTGTTAACTCCCATTGACTGAACTGCTTCCCCCAGCTGTATTTAGTTGGACCTGCTGTGATTTATTGGGAAGATGCAGAGCACCAGGAGATGGGTACAGAGCATTAGTGCCTCCAGGACACAATGGATAAAGTGTTATCTGGTTTAGGAGACATAGAAGAATATTGTGATGCTCACTATCACTGTTCTTTGCTGCAACACAGAAGCTCACATTGACTACACCAAGAACAGCAAGGCACAACCATAATGCAGCACCATTAAGCAAAAATTACAGCCTGCATTTGTGATGAAAAAATATGGCTGCCTGTATGTACAAATACAGTTACACACTTACTAAAAACTAGAAAGCTTTATTTATGTTGAACTCCTGCCAAAAATAGCATTGTTTCGCACTCCATCCACTTCCAGCCATTCTGTATGTTTTTTTTAAAGCTTCTAAGATCCTCATTTACTTACATGAATGTCTGCAGCAGCTCTGCTGGTAACAGAGACTGGTGATCACAAGCTGCTCTCTTTGTATATAGCCAGTCTTCCTGCTGTCCTGCATGGCGTGATGCGATAATGACACCACTGTGAGACTAGAGGACCCTTGGAGGACCTTTTAAGTTATGGATATCTGACTTAATTTTTCCTTAATTTTATATCCTTTATTTATCCTTGAATTTAATATCCTTAATTTTTCTAGAGCCCAAAAAACAGAATACATGCCAATGAATTACCCTGAGTTAGTCCACTGATAACACTCGGAGTCTATGACAAGGATAACTTATGTGTATCTGTGCTGTACTACCCGCCATCGTAAGCTTTGTAATACCGACTAGCTTTTCTGGTATTATTATTATACTACAGGATTTATATAGCGCCAACAGTTTGTGCAGCGCTTCGCAATATAAAGAAGACATTACAGTTACAATACAAATCAAAACAAGATGGTAAGGAGGGCCCTGCCCGTGAGAGTTTACAATCTAAAAGTGAGGGGCAAGTGAAACAAAATGTTGTAGTTGTGTGGGAATGAATTGTTTGAGAAAGTGGTAGTTCAGTGGTATGCCAACATTTTATGGCTGTATACAGCTGCTTTAAATGATTCTATCCTATTCTGCTCTAAAATCATCAAAGAGGTGATGTGATTCCATTCCATCAATTTTCAGGTATTTTCCTTTAAGGAAAATATCTGATCTGTCTATGACCTTCCAGCCCTAAAGTCTGCTTGGTTGACTTGCTCTTATTGTGTATGTGGATAAGAGTCCTTGCTCCGATTGTGTATGTGGTTTTAGCCATCTTTTTAATGAGTATTGGACACAAAATATTAATACTAAATTAAATTGTTAATGTTTCTTCTACTCATATCTTTTAAATAGCAGCATGGATATTGTGTTTTAACACCAACATTAATGAGCCTTGCTTGGTTGTTATCGCTTACTGGTTCTTTGTTATAGCTTAATGATGCCTTTTTAAATTATTCCATGTAGGACTTCTCCTTTTCATTATGATTATGCTTAACAATTAGAAATGTATCATTGTTATCAACAGCATCTTTAATCTTTTCAAGAGTTTATGGTAATATTCAGGCAAACTGCCTAGGGATACCTCTTCGATCTGTCTTAAAGACTTACATTTTTAGGTGTGCAGATGGTGAGCCTAGATGTAAATTCAGCCTGCATTTTGTTTATAGTTTGTCAGAAAGACCTATCCATGTATTTCCCCTTATCTGCTTCACTTAGCATATATCTTGGAATCTGGCACTCCTATGCAAATATCCTAAGAACTCCTTGAGTGGATACATGTATTGTATCTATTAGAACATCTAATTGACTTTTTTTTATTTGGCATTCTCTAGGTGCCCTTATTGTATGTATATTAACATAAGTAAATAGTTTACTTTTATCACCATATCATTAGTAAGAGCAATGTATAAACTATCTGTGGATTTTCTTCCATTGAGGCTCTGACATCCCCTAAAAGCCCTCATCCACATGTTAAAAATTAAATTGCAATTTCAAAAAAAGGTCCATGCACATCTGTGAATGCAATTTAGCTGTGGTAGACAGCCCATTCAAATGAATGTGCTACTGTACTCTAACGCACCCTGCGGTGCACCTGTGATGTTGCAATGCAGATGTGTGAACCAGACATAAGTGACCTTGCAATCATATTTCGGTCTGTTACTAGAAATCCCTATCATATCCCTATCATATTGCTATCATTATTGCTTGTTCAACAGTGAGTTTCATTGTTTCATATAAAAGAGATAGCATGATTGGCTGTATTGGGCAACAGCTCACTTTCTGCTCAGTTTTAGTTTGTTCCATTTTTCACAACACAGTTCCTTTTTTCATTGTTTTTGTGCAAGCAGCTCTTGTTTACAGTTTTTTTTTGTGTTTTTTTGTTGTTCTGTGTGCAAAGTTTATGAGCTAACAAGCCTCTCTGCCACTAAAACAAGCTTATCAAGTCCATTATTTGGCTTTATTCAATTAAAAGTGCAGCAACCTATCACCAGCAATCACAATTTCCCCTGCTGAAGTCAGAACAAGAGAAGATGAATGCAGGCTGGTTGTCATTAGTATATGAATTTAAGAACTAGAATTCTTTATTGAGTAAGGGCCACTTTGCAGGCTCCCAAGGACAATCTGGATTCCAGGCTTACTCTATATAAGGGGCCTTGAATGTTTTCTAAGTCATGACCCCTCTCAGAGCTAAGCCCTGCTCCCTGTTATTGGGAGGGTCATTACTGGCTATTACTATTTATTAATTTTAGTGGCACAACAATATATAGACCATTAAAATAAACTTGTAAATGAACAACTCATGTTATTATTACTATTTTCCCTTCTTAACTCTTTTGTTTACCCTATTTAGGAGGACAAATAAGATCGTAAAACCCAAATAATTAAAGGCGTTTTTCCCACTTTAAATGCAATTACTGCAAAGTGGTATATTGGATAAAAGAATAATAATCACGGAGCATGTGCATTAACCGGCATTGTTAACTCCCATTGACTGAACTGCTTCCCCCAGCTGTATTTGGTTGGACCTGCTGTAATTTGTTGCGAAGATGCATAGCACCAGGAGATGGGTACAGAGCATTAGTGCCTCCAGGACACAATGGATAAAGTGTTGTCTGGTTTTGCTCACTATCACTGTTCTTTGCTGGAACACAGAAGCTCACTATTACATTGACTACACCAAGAACAGCAAGGCACAACCATAATGCAGCACCATTAAGCAAAAATTACAGCCTGCATTTGTGATGAAAAAATATGGCTGCCTGTATGTACAAATACAGTTGCACACTTACTAAAAACTAAAAAGCTTTATTTGAAAAAAGGAACTGTGTTATGAAAAATGGAACAAACTAAAACTGAGCTAAGCCCTGCTCCCTGTTATTGGGAGGGTCATTACTGGCCACCGAGGATCTGTCATTGGACTTTTGAATGACAGGTGCGTCTTGGCTGTTTTTTTAGTGTACATTGGTGCACCTGACAGGTCTTCTACTTTCATTAAATTAGTTTACCTTGTGAGCTAAATGAGAAAAATAGTATGGTAAGGAGGGCCCTGGTAGGAGGGTAAGAATGTTGCCACACTGACAATGGAAAGAGTTAAAAGAAGCATATTTTATTGTAACTTAAAGGACGAGGAGATTAATTTTAGGAACTTTATAAGATGCATGCATTGTGACCAAACAGGCGAAGCCTGCATAGATGTATCAGTACCGTTTGCTACATTCCTACACCAATACATCAGAAATACACAATGATAACTCATGCTATTTTATTTGCCAGTAAAAAACAACTATAAAACGGATTATGTAACAATACATAGCAATGAGTAATATTCTACATTTAATCAAGTGAATTAGATGTTATGAGAATAGTACAATTATCTTTTAAAACATAGCTAGTTCCTCTGTAATGTCAAAATGCATTTTTTTTGTTATAATAACTATCTTTTGTGATAGTTTTCCACAGCATTGTACTGTACATCATTGACGTTCTTTATATTGGAATGCATTTTTTTAAACTAAATGTAAATTCTTCATGACCTTGGTTTTAACTGAAAAATCAGAATAGATTAGTGTAACATTTAGCTGCATCTGTCATCCTAAAGTACCATAAGTGTTCTTTACTGATAAAACAAAATCTTTATGCTCTCTGCAGACTTGTACATACACATTGGGGTGCATTTCTCTAAAGGAGGCTGTACACATAGCAATGTGAATGTTTGCTTTGCTAAGTGAATGTTAGCAAATTACCTGTGTTAATTTTAAATACACAATAATGTGCAAGGGAAATTTTTAAAAATGAATGGTTGATTGAAATGGACCAACCTCAGTGAGCATTCACTTTGCTAAGTGAACAGTCTGTACTTCTTAGTAAATGAACCCCACTGTGATTTACAGTTTCAAAGAAAATATTGGACAGAGTGGTCTTCCCCTTTCTCCCCCTTCC
>NW_017307628.1:188490-209237 GCF_000935625.1 Nanorana parkeri
CCCCTACCCCATTTACCTTGCCCCACAAGGAGTTGCATATCCCACTCCCACCAGGTATTAAGGGAGTTGCCAGGGGAATCATGGTTACATGATGAGACCTTATAAAAAATTTTAAGAGATTGAGGGTAAGCCTATTAAACAATACAAGCACGTTTCCCCTTGTGCTTCCCACCAGGGATGATATCTGGGATGTCTCATTGGGATCGCATGTGGATGAATTACGTATATAACTGGTGGGCATCCCCATAATATTAGAGTGGGAACAAAAGAGTTTACACTATTAATATATTTGGAACAGCGGCCTACTTACCATCCATGATTTGGACCCATGGACACATCTCCTGTAGTCCCATGGCCTGTTCATAATTCCCCACATAGGTAGCTCCATTAACTCCAATAGTGGAGTTTGATATTAATAACATTAATCTTTGTCTTATGTTCATATTGTTGTTCTAAGTTCACTCTGTAATTAATTTCTGGCTGTAACTACATCCTTCTACTTCTACTACAGTTTCACCAGACTACCATTATATTTTTTCTTTTCCTGCTCTTATCACCTCCCTCCTTTTTCCCCTGCTCTACTGCTCCACCCGTGTTTTGCTATACATTACTCACAGTCCCTACATTCCTCCAAAATTCCCTTCTCTGTAGGGTATTGCTCTCAAGGGCAATATTTGCTCCCAGCTTGCCAAGGGGATCAAGGAAAAGGGGGAGTACAGAGGCGCTACTACCATATATAAACTGAATAGAGATGGCCAACTTACCAATGGATGGATGGTGGAGCGTAATCAGCGGCTCACTACCCGGCTTGAGAAAGAAGACAAGCTCTTCGAAACGCGTAGCCGCTCTGTTTTTTGCCACACCAGACCCAGCTCTTACCACCGCCACTTCCCGTCCTCACCCGCTCCGTTCTGCAGACACACCACTCGTTGTCACCGGGCTCCCCGCTCGTGCCCTCGAGCGTTGGAGTCTCACCACTTGGACCGGCCCTCCTGGCCACATACCCCATCGACATGTCACCACCTCCATTACCATCCCTTATCTTCCTGGAACACCCGCCGCTTGTCAGCAAGTGCCACATTCCACACCCCCGATCCAATCGGCGTCCTGCCTTGAATAGATTGAAGTCTCCTAGCCGTCGGCTCAGACAGCCTGTCATCCAACATCACCCTTTACAACTGTAACAGCACCCATCATTACTCTCTTCACTGTGCCTGCAATAACCAGCGCCCCCCCCTTCCTGCAACACATACCCAGGCTAGCATTTACACTGTGCCCCCCTCAGCTGCCACTGCAGAGACCCACATACCTCCTAATTGCTCACATATCCCCCTGAGTGCTCACCACCCTCACCATTCATGGACCTACACCCTTCGACCCCTCGCCGCTGATTACGCTCCACCATCCATCCATTGGTAAGTTGGGCATCTCTATTCAGTTTATATATGGTAGTAGCGCTTCTGTACTCCCCCTTTTCCTTGATCCCCTTGGCAAACGACGGACACCCCGGTCCACATCTATAAGAAGCAGCACACCCATCATTCCTACCCACACCCAGACACCCCCATCCTTGTGGTAGCGCTGCATCTAGGGACAACTCTCCCAATTTTTCAATTCCCAGCTTGCCAAAACTGCTCCCAGATACATAAAACTGTGAAAACTGAGAATTTTGGGTGACTTGTAGACAGGGCCGGATTATCATAGGGGTGGGTGGAGCTCCAGACCCGCCCCTGCAAGGCCCGGCTGATCCAACCCGAATCATGGCCAGGCCGACCCAATCCAAATCACCGCTGGCCCAACTTGACCCGAATCGCAGCTGGCCCAACCTGAATCATGGCTGGCCCGACCCGACCTAGCCCTCTGATATGCCTGAGCAGAGAGCCGCACCTATCTAGAGGCAGAGCCAGCTGTACCTGCCCCCTCCCTGTCCGTTCCGCCAGTCAGCGCTGGAGGAGAGGGGAGAGGGGGAATCCTGCAGGGAGCCGTGAGTGACAGTCACTGCTCTCTGCAGGGACATGATCAAGCTCACTTCCCGATCCATTGAGCCGACGTGGGACAGTTTCATTGTCACACGTCGGCTTGAACTATGAGGCTGAGTGAAAAACACTCACCTCATAGTTCTTCTTTAATCTCTCTGTCCCATTGATGAAGGAGCCCTCATAATAAGTGGAGATTAGGTTGTCATGTTAGATCCACTCCTCAATGCTTCTCATACAGCTTCACACCTCTCTTATTGGTTCCATCACCATTTAAAAAAAAAAAAATTTGTATGCAAAACACTTGGTTGATGTATGGTGCATTTTTGCACCATAATGACAGGGATTACATGTTTTATTTAGCTGCCCACCAATTCTTGACTCTTTCCCGATTAGACAATCAGACTTTCATTGTATTAAATTGTAATGGAAGTGTTTAATTATGATTATGACAAAATGCCTATCTCAATAGATCAATTGTAATATATACAGTATGTTCATTTGCTTTCTGCTCATTTGCCTTACTCAAAACCTTACTCAGAAATTGATCCTCAAGCACCCCCTCCCCGTCATATCCGAAGTACGCACTAGAAATAGGAACTAAGATGGCGCCTCCTCTTCAGACAACACCCAAGACGAAAGATATAAACATCTTGGCAGGAAGTTATGCATATATGGATCTAACCAATGATAAGCTAGAATATATAAACTAAAATGCTTTTCTGCAATGCTACGCTTAAATATACACGTTCAGCTGCTTAAATAAAACCTTGAAAAGCAGAAGAATAAAAACAGAAGTATCTTACTCTGGACTAACGTCTCAGCGTGGTTTTCTTCTCTGAGTATACTCTATATATAATCAGGCCAGGCGGCAGATATAAGTACGGAACCTTTTGATCCGATCTAAATTTGTGAGCAGAGTCCAAAACAAAATCAGTTCAAATTAAAACTTGCATACTTTAGACCATGTACTGAGTTTCTCCTTTAGGGAAAAACCCACAAAACTTTTTAAAGTAAATGACATACATCATTACTTCAAGACCCTCTGCTGGAGGTGCTAACTACATGAGGGAACCATACTACATATTTTCTGGAACAGCCCAAAACCACAAGTTACAAGTTAAAGAAAACTCTGGTAGACCTACCGATATCCAGTAAGGCAGTGACCCAGCAACTTTTTTTTAACCCACACCCTTGCCATTAAAGTCTTACACTCACTTCTGATACATCTATTGAATACAGCCAAAGCTTGCATTCCACTTTGTTGGAAACAGTCTAACCCTCTGCCTCTTAGCCTTTGGCTAAACAAAGTAAACAAAATCAAAGCTATAGAGGATCTTGCAGTGTCCTCAAATCAAAAGAAGAACAATTTTGTAAAACATGGTTTCATTGGCGAGATTTCACCTTCCTATCTGAGTGAATACCATTACCTAGTGACAAAACTCATAAAAGGTCTCTGGGTCAGTGAAGTGACATAAAGCTAGCCAGTACTCAACATTCTCCTCATCACTTTCCTACTGTTCTTCATTTCCTACTACCCGTCCCACCTAAATTCCTCCCCACACCTGAACTCCAGTTTTCCACTTTATTTTCCCCGCTCTTGTCTCTTGCACTCTCTGTCTCTCCCTTATCTTCACATTCCTCCTACTATTTCTAACAACACCTACTGCTCTTAGTTTCACACATTGCTCTCGTTACTCATCTTGATCTTCCTCGTTCTGAGACCTAGTGCAGAAGTCTTAGGTGGCTGTGCTCACTCCACTCTGGTTGCCTGCAGTATAGTTTTTGGGTGGGTGACTAGTAGATTGTGAAGAGTCTTTGCCTCCCAGGCCTGGTGGCATGTTAAAGGAGAACTATGGGGTTAGGGCTTTTCCCCATAGTTCTCCTAAGGGTAACGGGAGGACACAAACTAGCGTCCTCCCGTCACTCAAAGCTCAGTATGCCGCGAGCTACAGCTCGCGGTATACTGAGACGCCGCAGCTGAAATGGATCCCGACAATTATGTCTGGATCCACCCAGCTGCGTGAGTGACAGCTGGCTCTGCCTATCTAGAGGCAGAGCCAGCTGTACCCGCCCCCTCCCCTTCCGTTCCGCGAGTCAGCGCTGGAGGATCGGACAGGGGAGGGTGGGAATCCACTCACCCCCCTGTCACGGCTCTCTGCAGTGACAGGATCGAGAAGTGAGCGAGCGGCGGTATGTGTTTGCTCACTTCCCGATCTACTGAGCCGACCTGTGACAGTTTCATTGTAACAGATCGGCTACAGCTATGAGGATGAGTGAAAATCACTCACCTCATTGTTCTCCTTTAAATCATTCATTTATTCATTCATATTTTCTGCCAGTAGTATCTGGACTCTGGATCAGCACTGATCAGTATATAGACTCTGGTTCAGCACTGAAAATGTTATTGTGTATTTACATTGAAAATGTGTAACACAAATATTTACAGGATGGCTCGACAATTGCCACTGGGGTCTTCATGTTTATCTTTTGCATATCTCTTACTCATTTTCCTGCATTCTGCAAACTACAGAATAAATAATTTTAAAAAATTACATTTATGTTTGAGTCATGTGCACAGGTTAATGTTAAACAAACGAATCAAAGAAATGTACTAAAAAAGGTATTTATCTGCTTTTCCTCCCACACAATGCTCTTTGATCAGTAAGTCACAGCAATATTATCTGATAGAACAGACTTGTAGCATCAAAGGGAGATATGGTAGAGTTTATCTGCAGGTGTCATTAAAGATTCAGTTTAACAGTGAAAGTGTTCATTTGACAGTGACCTATTTCCTTATGATGGGTTCTTCTTATTTCTAAACCCAACTTCCAGAAAAGCACAACCTAGTGAAAACCTTTACCCTATTTACATGTTGTTTCACAATCCTAATAATTACAGTTTGCTCCAGCTGGAGAAGGCAACAAGCAAATCTGTGCTGCAGCACACATAGATGCTTACACTACCACTCTGGTGTAGCTATAGCACAAACCTATTGTTACTAAAATGTTTTAATGCTTGTGAGGACCAGTAACTGGGGGGGTTAGGGTTAGGGGGGGGGGAGCATGCACCCCCCCCCCCCCCCCCCCCTCCTGTCATTTTGTGGCTGATGTTCGTTGGCTTTGGTCATGGCATTGGGCATTTCTTTTCCGGGGAGTAAGCATCCATCATCCATTGTGATTGATGTGGATCTACACTGCTAGACGACGTGATTGACATTTGGATTACATCGATGGACATTTTTTGTTTAATAAAGGAATTGGCAAAGGGTCTTTTTTTACGGAGTGGTATGTTTATTTTTATTTTACTGTATTTGATAAATGAGTAGGGGTAACATCTACCCCTTATTCATTCACGAGGGGGGGCCATATCAGGCTACCCCCTAATGAAAGGGGACACCCAGATTCCTATAAGCCTCCCTGCCCACAGGCCCCCACAACCACCAGGCTAGGGTTGCGGGGAAGAGGCCCTTGCCCTCATCGACATGGGGACAAGGTGCTTTGCCAGGCGGTCCCCATGTTGAGGGCATGTGGCCTGGTATGCTGTCAGGCTGCTGCTCGGATCAAGGGTCTGGTAAGGGATTTTGGGGGGGGGGGGGCCCACACCTTTTTTTCTCTTTTTGGGGTTGGGGCCCCCCCTAATATTCTTACCAGACCTAAAGTGTCTAGTTTGAATTGGGGAGGAACCGCACGCTGTTTTTTTGTTCCTGTGGACTGTCAAAAGTAAGAAAATGTTTTTACATTTAATGTCACTTTGCTGCAACGAACGTTTGTTTGTAATTATCGTTTAACTCATCCGAAATTAACAAAAAATTCAGATTCGGACAAATACAAATACAGAAACAAATTGACTTTTAGACCCGATTCAAGAAAAACGAAGTAATGATAAGTCCGAAATGAACAAAATGAACCAAAACAATTTTTTTGCTGTCACACATGTCTAAAAGGAACATTTACATTGCACATTGAGGCTATGATTGGGTCTCAGGCATTGCAGCTTACAAACGCAGAAGGTAGAGAAAATCAGCAGTTATCAGAGTTTGTATATTGTGTGTATGAGAAATATAAGAGAAATAAAATATAGCAACTATAACAGTAACTATAACCTTGAATAAAAAACATTGCTCTTATAGTATCCATCCAATGTTCTTTGTCAGGTGTTTACTTTTGAGCGGCCCAATTTGCCTTGCCGATCTGGCATTGCAAACCGACAGGTGTATTGAAAAGTGGACATTTTAAACTTTCAGTAAAGTTTTTCCACCTGTGTGTTTGTCTTTATTAAATTCCACTTCTAGTTTTTCTATTGTGAACAAATGTTTCAGGTCCTGTAAAATCATCTGTGTTGTGGGAGGGGGGGTTTGGTGAAGGGCAATAGTCAGCTCTGCATTATACATCTCCTGGCAGCAAGTTGACATATGTGTATCCACTGTGAGTTTCTAATGAGTTCTACTCATTTTAGAGAGGGTTCCCAAAACAGTAACAAAAGGTAGTAGGAATCATTGGGAATCACTGTGTTATTTTTCTGAAGTACTAGAAATCATGTCCTGCCAATAATGAGGTTTATCTGGACAGTGCCAGAAGCAATGGGTCGACGTGGCCCATGGGTTGGTGCATTTGGAACATTTAAAGTGACACTAAACTCTGGAGCCAAATCTTAAAAATGCATTCACGTGCTTTAACTATTAACAAAAATGTGTCTTATTTGTGTATCACTCAGCTGTAGAGCCTCAAATTATCTCTGAATTGGTGCTGACACTGTCCTTCCTTCTAGTGGGTGGCTACTTTTGTCCCCCATGTCCCCCATGGTCCCTGTGTGTCTTGTACAGTATCCACTGCTCCAAGCTCGCTCCCGTGATAGATTACATTCTCACCTTGAGCCCTCATTCACACCTGACCGTTTTGTAGCGCGTTCTACGCTCGACGAACGCTCTACAAAACGGTCAAAAATATAAATTGCATTGTAGTCAATGGCCTCGTTCCCACTTTGCCGTATTTCCGCCCGTCCCTAACGCCCTACCAAACGGCCCACGCCTGAAAAGGTCCAGGTACTACTTTGGGCCGTTTTGTAGGGCGTTTTCCATTGGGATACAGCCAAGTAGCCTTCGGAATCGCGCGGCGGTCGCGCAACTTTTTTACCGCGAATCGCGGTAAAAAAAACGCACGACAGACGCGCATATTACAATACGCCTAGGTGTGAATGGGGCCTTATTTTCCTCATTTGCATTGAGATTGTAGTCCATCACGGGAGCGTGCTTGGAGTGGTGACTACTTTACAAGATTTAAGATCAACTCTTGAGTTTAGTGTCACTTTAATGATTCTGGCTGCGTTGTCTTGTGTCAGAGTATTAGCAGTAAGTAAAGTAGATTCTCTGTGAATAATCTTGAATTACGTTTCCCTCCATAGTTTAGTATAATTAGTAATGAGTTTCTGTGCTATGCTAATATTTTACCTGTGATATCTTCAACTGTGAAGTCCTGGACCCAGTTTTGAACAGTCAGTTTGTCTAGAAGTTTAGTGTAGAGATTGGATATTATTGTAGGGCCTTGATTGATAGTCTTTCTATCCAATTAAGTGTTAGAAAGGTAGATAGATTTTTGTCCAGTGACCTCCAGTGACTGGTGATTTGTGAGTTGTGTAAAAAATGGGTTGCAGAGATCTTGTATCTAGTACATACTGCCCGGAAGGTCAGGGATATATGGGTTTTGGGCACTCCCATAGCAGTTTGAGGCTGTTATGCTCTCTGGGACCTTATCCTTAGATTGATTATTTACGATCCTCCTATATCCTGCTCTCTGCAGTCCCCGGGAGAGTCGTTGTGTGATCTGCTGCACAGTGCTGATGGGACTGTAACCTCTGTGTATATCAGTAGACCAGACACATATAGTTTGCATATTGAGCATCATAAAGCATAGTCGGCAATTATGATTTACCTGTGCAAGTGTTCACATTAGAGGTGAGGAGATTAAGGGGGGATATGATTTCCATGTACAAAATGTTTAATGGTGGTAGCAACATTAGCGATAAACTGTTTAAAATTAACTCCGTTACAAAAACTAGAGGCCATAACCTAAAATTGGTGGAAAAAAAATTCCAGCACAAGGTGCGAAGGGGGTTCTTCACAGTAAGATCAGTTAGGGTCTGGAACTCACTGCCACAGGCGGTGATTTCAGCAAATAATGTGGAATTGTTCAAGAAACTTTTGGACGATTTCTTAAGGGACCGTAATATACAGGGGTACGGGTACTCCTAGAATGAGATCCTAATAGGTTGGACTTGATGGACTAATGTCTTTATTCAACCTCAAATACTATGTAACCTAAGTACTTCCCGTTTCTCTCATGGACATCCATTTTAACTTTTTGACTCAAATATTTCATTGTATTGGACTATCATGGTACACATGTTTATAGACCTACACGCAGGTTATGCGCAATGTGTATTCGTTCTTTTAAACAATTATAAGGAATTATGACTTCTTGATTTTATAATGCATGTCATTTTTTAATGTTTTTGAAATAAACATATGTGCTTTATGGATATATATCACTGTTTACGTGTGTGACACCTTTAAAGTCCCATTTTTGCATCTTGAGATCTAAATGTTAGAAAGGTAAATGGATTTTTGCCCAGTGTCATCCAGTGAATGGTGATTTGTGAAGTAGTTTAAAAAATGGGTTGCAGTGTCTAGCACATACTCAACGTAAGGTCAGGGACTTGTAGGTTTTAGAGCAGAAAAGGGTCTCCTAGTTCTTAAAGCCTCTTTCCCTCCAATGTTTTAATGTTTCCACGCTGTGAACAAACCCAGGACTGTTATTAATGCGGAAGCACTTGAAAAGGTAAGACAGATATGCATTTTTTTTCTAACCTCTCTTCAAACTATGATGGCATCCCTTAATATGATATTATGCCTTAATGTCAATGGGAAGTGTTTAATTTTACAGTGTAGTGCAGTGAGGTTCCAGGGTTGAAACCAATATTTTAATACAGAAAACAGAACACAAACCTAACTTGACGACAGGCAGAACTTGATAATAAATTTGAACAACATAGCAAAGTGCAAGGGGTTTTTCTGTTAAATTTTAATTTGGACCAGCTTTGAAGAAAGATGTTTCTGAAGACAGTTACTGCTTAGAATCTACATAGCTACAGCAGGGTATACAGAGGTGGATTTTCGAACATTCGTACCAAAAATCTAGTCAGAACATTCGATAATGCCATCAGAGACTTGCCGATTGTCATTTGAAATTTCATTTGTTATCATTTAACACTTAAAAGGGGTCTATTCACTAAAGGGTGAAGAGTTTGGAGAAGGCAGGAGAAGTGAACAATCTAGGATAACATAGCTGATTTGGAGAAATTCTCCAATTCAGCTCACTTTCCAGTTCAGTTATTTTGTCCTAGATTGTTCACTTCTCTAAACTCTTCACCCTTTTGTGAATAGACCCCTTTAGTTTTGGAATGTATGGAGCTTCCCTAACAAAAACCACATCCACTGTTAGAATTTTGTTCACTTGAGCTGCAAATTGACAGAAAGCTAACACAAGGGTTGGAGACAGAATCGAACCAAAAAACTACAGGCTTTAGGGGTTAACTTCAGATCTACAGAGTAAAACAAACAATGCACCACTAAGCTAGTCAAGAACTTCTCAAAGGCAGTTAAATGGCAGATATGATTTAATGATTATACATTTAAAGCAGAACTCTGGGCAAATCAAATCTTGACCCTTGCAATGTGGCTATCCTTGCACTGCAAGGGTTAAGTGCTTGTTTTGTCTAGGGAACTACAATAAAGTTATACTCTCCCGAAACCACAATACCAGCTTGCTTCTCCTCCGTTTCAGCAGTCTAAGGTCCAGTGAGTCATCACGTTATATACAGTGTATAGAACACAAGGATGCTGAGGGACATAATATAGCTAGAACAGAGGAGGAGGTAGGCTGGAGGAAACGATGTAGGAGCCAACTGAGATCACAATTCGGATAGTAACATTTTGTTATTTTAGCTTCCTAGACAAAACGAGTACTTAACGTTTGTAGTGCAGGGGTAGCACCACTGCAAGGGTTAAGATTTGATTTGCCCAGAGCTCTGCTTTAAGGCTATGCACCTAAGGTGTGCTAATGACATCATCGCTATGTTAAAGCCTAGCTCAAGACAGTTTTGTTTGTTTTGGTCAGAATTGGAAAGAACTACCATTGTTGGCATTTTATTTCTGTATCTCCATTTGGCGAATTGCCCTTTTCCCTGTGGCAGCCCCAATAAGAAATTGGGGTGTGGTTGTCACCAGTATAGGAGAGCACAAACAGCAATAAAAACATTGTCAGAGGTCATTGTCCAACCCTTCTTCACACTACTAAAAATGTTTTTTCCATCCCTTCCTTTCCTGACAGGAACAACAATAAAAATCTAAACAGATTCTCTAATCCTTTCCCACTCTATCCAAAATGAAATCACCTTTGCCAAATGTTGGGGGTCTAAATGAATACATATAGGGAAAATAGACCAAGAGAATTGGTTGTGACTGCTGGGTAACACTAAAGCTGTCCATACACCTATAGATTATCTGCAGATTTTGTAAGGTCAGATGGAAAAAGTGCAACTGATTCCTCCATCTACACTAAACTGTGTGGTTGGAGGAATCTCCCACTGGGCCAAGCTTCAGTATCTTGCTAGCCTGCCCCGCTGGCTCTCAAAATTACCTGAACAATGCCTACATCCAATCAGATGGTTCAGCTATTTGAAAAGCCAGCGGGGACGACTAGCAAGATACTGAAGCTTGGCCCAGCAGGAGATTCCTCCAACCACACAGTTTAGCGTAGATGGAGGAATCTGTTGCACTTTTTAACCATAGAAAATCTGCAGATAATCTATAGGTGTATGGCCAGTTTAAGACAGGAAATTGCACTCAGTAACAAAGTTTCACATCACATCATACTGAGTCCTAGCTTGGCCCAACATGTTTTGACTTGAATGACCAAATTAGGTGCTCTTGATAAGGTCATACCAAAAAAACACATTAAGTAAATTTCGCTAGCTACTAATTAGGAACTTTATTAGTGACTTCACACCCTGCCAATAAATGGTTTTACTTTATTTGGAACACATTTCTGTCCCTGCATGTTGGATTGCGTGATATCTCAAGCAGGAGTCCTAAAGTCTTGGAGTGTAGCTTCATTAAAGTGGTAATCCTCATTTTTTACTTTAGGCCACGTTCACACAAGGGCAGTTTGCCGCACGGAACCGCTGACATAAACGATCCCATACATTGCTATGTAGACTGTCCATGCGACCGCGTGCCTCCACGCGATCCGAACCGCCTCCCGCCCGAAATGCTCCCTGACCCTTTTTTTGCTGCGCTGATCAGTGCAGTTTCCATATTGCTTTAATATTATTATTACTACATAGGATTTATATAGTGCCAACAGTTTGCGCAGCGCTTTCAATGGAACCGCGCTGTTTTGGGTGTTTTTAATTGTGTTTCAGCGCTGAAACGCAATTAAAAACACCCAAAACCGCCCTTTTAAAATCCACGTTGAAACCGTGCTGATCCGCAACTGCCCTACAATGGAACCGTGCTGTTTTGGGTGTTTTTAATTGTGTTTCAGCGCTGAAACACCCAAAACCGCCCTTTTAAAATCCACGTTGAAACCGTGCTGATCCGCAACTGCCCTGGTGTGAATGGGGCCTTACTTCCTTCTGTGCACTCCCCCAGCAATGACAGCACCACAATCCTCACACTGCTTTATCCACCACCGCCTCTTCTGGGTTCCCCAACACTTTTCTTCAGCCACTGAATAGCCTCTACATTGTCTCAAGCACAGTGCAGTGTAGACAAAAGAGGAAAAATCTCTAGGAGATAGGGAACAAGATATTTGGGAAAAGAGACCTTGTTCTTAACATCATAGTGCATGCATTAGCTGACGTATAACATGGATGTGCTGGCCTACATCCGTCCAAGGATGGAGGGGGCTAGGGGTGATGACATAGGTGTAACGGCACCAAATATGCAGTTATACTTTAGACACAACAAGTTCAGTTAAAGTGGAATACTAGAATCCCCATGCCTCCCCCAGGTGTTTTTTATTTAAAGAAAACCCCCTAGAAAATTTCTGGAAATCAGGAGCATAGTTTACTTTTATCAAACTGTCTCTGTTCAGATCGTTTTCACTGTAGAGCTTATCATAGTAGGGAAAATGTGCTGATTAGTGGAGCCAAGGCTCCACGTTTCAGCTGCACCTAGAGCAAGAATCTTAAAGGAAACCTGCACAAAGAGATATTTGCAAATCTCTGCTTCAGACAATATAATTGATCTTGCTTGTTATGCTGCCCCTCTGGACCAGGGCCGGCCTTTGGGGTGTGCGAGCTGTGCGGCCGCACAGGGAGCCATGGCAACAAGGGCGCCAGGCGGCCGACACAGCTCGTCCTCGGGGTGGCTCCTCCTCACCGCTGACCATCCGACATGACAGTGCTCCCTCCTCATGAATGAACGAAAACTAAAAACGTTTTCATTCGTTTCATCAAACAAAACACATTATGCTATTTTGGATTCAGCCATTGGCGTGTTCTGGAGGCGGGGCGCATGACGTGAT
Organism: Nanorana parkeri; assembly: GCF_000935625.1. Classification (NCBI taxonomy): domain Eukaryota; kingdom Metazoa; phylum Chordata; class Amphibia; order Anura; family Dicroglossidae; genus Nanorana; species Nanorana parkeri. The sequence goes on from NW_017307628.1 coordinate 201,053, forward strand.
ATGACACCGCACGTGTTGGGCGCCGCCATCTTGGTGTATATCTAGGTATACACCAAGATGGCGTCGCCTATATCGGCGTGTGACATCACCTGACGCCACGCACGGTGTCATGTGACGCCATGCTCCCCACCTCCAAAATGGTGGAACGCATTCGCAGAACACACCGGTATCCAACATGGCCGCCGCACATTCTCAAACACATTGTTATGTACATTTTTCATATATTCGGGGATATAGTAATTCATTAATTTTACACGTAGTCCGGGTTTTGTGTTCTGTTTTTAATTTTTCTTTTCTAGATGCACTTACTTAAAAAAAGGGATCGGCATGATAACCTGACACTTTATTTTTATAGCCTCTATTTTAGTTTGACATTTGTTTACCTTCTGTTGTTTTATTTAATAAGAATACTTATATTGTGCCGACAAGTTTAATACCTTTGAATAAAAGTTTTATTTTTATCATACTTTTTAATAAGTTTCTTTTCGGCTTAACAAAATGGGAGTCTTTAAATGGTGCGGATATTGGGGGGAAATGGGTGTGGCCACTGAGGGGTGTCGTTACTGAGGGGTGTGGTCACTGAGGGGCGCTGTAGAGCTTTCACGCACAGGGCACCTAAAGGCCTAAGGCCGACTCTGCTCTGGCCCCAGTACATTTTGAGACAATGACCTTGACCAAGTGTGCAGATCAGAAGCCCTGATTTCACTTACTGTAACTTGCCCACCTTCATCTTTCTTCAAAGTTAGCAACATGGAAAGCATTGGAAGCCAGTCAGCCAGACATTCATGCAATTCATGGAAGGTCGGAAACAGCAGCCCTTGTACTGATAGCAGCACAGGTTTCTTTTATCTGGTCAGTCCCATCTTCATTACCAACGTTGCTGAGTAAGGCCTTGGTAGCAGGATATTGCTAGAAGTTTCTGCTTTATGCTTTGGTGCTCAACCTGTGACCCTTTGTGACTTATAGTGCAGCCCTCAGACCTCAGCAGACAGTGTAGGGAGTGGGATTGTAGAGAGGCCATAATGCCAGTGATTTCTAACAGCCTAATGTAACATTTCCTCAGTCTCACAGGGGTGATATATAAATGTTCTTACCAGCGTATAGCTGAGTGAACACCATTTGCTTGTCATTCCTGCCGCTAGATGGAGCCAAGGAGCAAAGGAGTGTACACATTAGCCTCTTGAAGTGACACTAAACTCAGAAGTTAAATCTTAAAAATGTATTCATGTACCTTAAGTATCAATAACAATGTAGCATATTTGTGTATCACTGAGCTGTACATCCTCAAATCATCTCTGAATTGTAGCTGACATTGTCCTTCCTTCTGGAGGGTGGCTACTTTTGTTCCCCATGGTCCCTGTGTGCGTTGTAAACTAGCCATTGCTCCAAGCTCACTCCCGTGATGGACTACAATCTCACATTTAGTTGATTTATTTGTATTGAGATTGTAGTCCATCACGGGGGTGAGCTTGGAGCATTGGCTACTTTACAACACACACAGGGACCATGGGAAAAAAAGTAGCCACCCTCCAGAAGGAAGGACAGTGTCAGCACAAATTCAGAGATGGTTTGAGGATCTACAGCTGAGTGATATACAAATAAGATACATTATTGTTGATAGTTAATGTACTTGAATGCATTATTAAGATTTAACTCCTGAGTTTAGTGTCACTTTAATGTCTCTAACTGTCTCAAAACACGCTGCCAGAGAAATTAGGGTCTCTAATGCAACAGTGCATTAACGCAATAATGTCTGTAATGCAACAGTGTAAAAAAAACAATAGATATGTATCATGGCCAATGGCTGGCCAAATAGACTACTCAGAGTCTGCACTCAGTGGGGTCAGCCTGGACCCAGTGTGCAGATCAGGAGTCCTGACCACCTTCTAACCTTACTGGCTTTACACTTGTTTCAGGTCAGTAACAGAGCAAGATTGAAAACCAAAGGGTTAGCATGACAGCCAGGCAACTAGCCTCCCCACTCCCCACTCCACAGGTCCACTTTAGCTCCCTGCAAACCCCCCACTCCACACCAAAAAAAATACTTTTTGTTTTACTTTTTGGCTGGCCCTGCCCCAGTTGCCATACTCACCTAGGCAAGAATGACATGTCCCTGCTCCTCCCAAAGCACTGCAGGACAGTGGCCGGTGGGTGGACCTGGCTGCACATCATGGGGACCACTGGCTGCAGATCCTGCAAGAGACAGCTAGCTCCTGAAAATGTCAGAGAAGATGGCAGCGTGGGACCTGGGCTATAGCAGCAGACTGGTGGATCACAGCTGGAAAATGCTGGTTTGCTGGGCAGGTGAGTATGTTTTGTGGTGAGAACCAAGCAGTTACCGGTAACAGAATATAGGGGAAGAAGCCGTGTGGGAGAAGGTAAAGTTCCTCTTTAACATAAAGGCTGTCTCAAATATACTGTTCCATTTTTTAATTGCAATACATGTCGAAATGAAGCAATCCTTTGGGATGAGTCATTGCAAAGAAACACATATTCTACTTAACTCAACATAATGATACATTCGAGAGCTTTAATTAACATTACATTTTAAATTGCAGGTAACATGTCTCAAAAGCATCCACCTATACAGTAGCATATTTAGAAACCTGAATGACAAGCTTCTCATCTGCAGCAGTAGGCAGCCATGGTGATTATCGTATGACATAAAAAAAATATGTGTTACTGATGAAGCAATGAACAACAACATGTAGATGAATTAGTAATCAAACCTTATGTTCCAGACAGCTGTTTCTCAAAAACAAACAAACCTGTTGTACTTGTTTTTATGGGTGTGATCAAATTCAAAAAGGACCCTAAAACTCATATTACATAATATGTTTTATTTTATGTGCATTGTTGTTATTACATAACATCAGCCCAGTGATGATACAAGGTCCTAAAGGTGTCATTTTGTTATGGCTACCTATGTTGTCTTAGCTACAAAGTAACTACATGTCGTGTTATCTCTGTGCGAGCATTACAGCAATCAGGCCGCTGGCAGACCATAATCCTGACTTGCTGAAACACAAATTCCAGGGACTGCCTGATGTTGGTTGTTGTGGGTCTGAAAGCGCTGGAACAGTACAATGAAGGCCCGTTCTTAGCACATACAGTATATTACTTTTCAAACTATTTATTAAGGATTCAAACTGGATGAGGCACAGCATTGTTCGTTTAATTTAATAATTCGTTAATTTAATACATTTGAGTGAATTGAGCTTGCAATTCAGTTCCTTCAAAATAACAATTATGTATAATCATTAGGCCTTTGGAAACAAGGGGGTTGTTTATTCTGAATTGCCTTACAGTTTTTGTATTACTGGAGTCACTTTTTTTATGTATCTTATCTTGACCTATCAGATAACATTTTATCAGGATTTTTCAAATGACACTATTACAAACCTTGCAAGCTTCAAGCTTAAGGGAAATTTTAAAGTGAACAGAGGGACGCTTCAAGTATTATTAAACACTCAAACTTTTTTTTTTTTTTAATATTGAATCCAGTTCAAATATGTATTGCCCAGCAAAGTATTTTTTTTCACATTTCTGCCCAGTCATCATGTTTCCAAACAGCTGGCTCCAACTCTCTCGGCTTGGCTTCCCTGAGCTTCCCGTCCAGTACAAGATCACAAGGGACAGAGCACTCGGCAGCAGCCGTCCATCCACTACTTGGAGAGGGGAGGAATGAGGATTGGGGAGAAGAAAACTGGCATTGCTGTGTTGTGCCTGAGTGTTTGTGGAGACACACACATGGGTGACTCCATAGTACCCTGCAAGGAAAAGGAGCCACCCTAAAAAAGGAGATCAGGACCATTGCTCTGTGTGCAGGAAACATCAAGAAGCAGCATCCACTGTGATTTAATCATCATTTAAAAAAGCTTATAAACCTTTTGACTTTTGTAAGCAACAGGGCTTTAGCACTGTTTCCACGTTCACTCAGCAGACTAAAATTCAACACAGAGATGTAATGGAGTTCATGTATGAAAAAACGTGCCCTGCAAAATATTTTATTGTTGCCTGTAGCAACCATTTAGAATTCTTTTATTTTTCCAACCAAACTATAGAAATGATAGCTCAATGCTGATTGGTAGCTACGGGCAACAAGAAATGTTCTTTTTAGCCCAATTTTCATGCTTGAGCCCTAAAGTGTACCATCTGAATAATGGTTTGCAATGCAAAAACCTGGGCCTACAGGAAATATATATTTTCATATTATTATATTTATAAAACAGAAGGACCACCACAGTGTAATCTTGCTGTCATCAACCAACACGTCCTGGTACTGGTGTTTTTCACCTCTCTTGATAGCTAGCAGAAACAGCGAGCCAGGGACCAATACCTTAAGCTGAACTGCAACAAACTTTTAACCAGACGTTTTGGGCACAAAAGTGATCCCTACACAACATGATGTGTCCATGACCTAATTACAATAATTTTTAAGGTCCACCTTTATATGAGTAGGAATAAATCAGTAAAAAGGAACAAAGGGTCTACTTCTCAAATAGAACTCTGCCTAAGGGAATGGTGCTATGCAAATAATGAAATATCTAACTATCTACAACTACAAGCATGCCTCTTCTTTTTTACTAACTAGAAATTAAAGTGTTAACTTGATATCTGTTGGGTCTGATATAGGTAGAGTGGAATTTATCTAAACTGGAGGAGACAGAAGGTGGAGCAGTTGTGCATGGCAGCCAATCAGCTTCTTTCTTTCATCTTCAAAGCGTAACTGAACAAACACATGAGAGATGATTGGTTGCTATAGGCAACTACTCCAGATTCTGCCTGCTCCAGTTTTGATCCATTCCCACCATAGAATTTAATACAGCAGAATGGATATAACTATGACTGTGAAACGGCTGGCTTTAAGTGTGAGAACAGAAATGTTGTTTTTAGGTTATCTACGTTGCTAAGTGGGTACAGAGCCAAGTATTTTTGGCATGTCTCAGTTTCAGCTAGGCCCTTTCCTTGTTGACTGCACACATAAAAAAAAAAAGGGATTAAAATTTTTGAGCTCCCACCAGGAAGCTAATGAACTAGACTATTCTCAGAATGACTGCATGTCCATGAATTTGTATGCATACTGTGTTCAACTAAAGACATAATACACCAAATTTAATAGAAAAAAATAACTTTTTATTTACAAAACAAATCCAAATATCGGATGTTGTAAACAAAATTCACAATCCTTTCCCTAAAGTACATACACCGACAGCCTGCATGCTTTCATTTGGTCTCCTGCTTGTCCTTAAACTCAGTTTACGTTCAATGAATGCGAAATAAGCCAAAGCATAGTGCAGGTAACTCTGACGAGGCAGTATTGATATAACAGAGGAAGGAAGGAGAGCAAAATGTGCACAGTCTTCTGAAAGTTGCATCTTTTGCAACAGTCTAGTCAAGCGGTTTGTTTTTCCTAACTTCAGGTCACAACTGTCATCCCCCCCCCCAAGTTGAAAATAAAACCACACATATGCTGTAATAGATATGCAAAATATATATTTTTTAGCTTTTGCAGTATTATCTAAGACATGAAATCTACAATGAAATATTCAAGCAAAATACGTTTTTTGTTTTGGTTTTATCTCAATAGATTTTTTTTTTTTTTTTTAATTGGCAAAGTCATCAACCAACAATATAATACAAGTCATGTACAAAGCATTTACATCATCATTTAAAACTCTGAATAAAATATAGGTATGTCAATGTAAAAGCATCAGTGTGTAAAGCAAAATAATATTAAGAAAGTACAAATTTTGACATCCCCCTCCCCTTTCCCATAGACATCACACCCGTGCATTTTTTGTGCAACAACAAACAATGGTTTGGCTTGAAAGAGATTTGATGTTTCATCACATTTGTATTAGCAGGTTTATCTCAACATAGATTAACAATAAATCCATCCGCCATACAAACTGTCCAATGGCTGGTGTTTAAGGAGGCATGTATTTCAAAGGGGGCTTTGTCTCTCTTGCAGATTGGATGGGAGACAAGTAATTCCCACTGATTGCTGCAAGAAATGCCTGTACACAATACTGCATAAAAAAAAATAAAAAAATGTGATTTGGTAACCAGCGTGAATAAAATGAGATCTGAGATCATACTAGGCTAGAATAAAATGCGTCCTGTAGTTTTTACATTGTGGTTAACAGGTAGGAAACCATCGGCATCCGATTGTAAAGCAGAAAGAATTATGAAAAGTTACTTAAATGTTAAGAAGGTGCGCCTAAAGAATAAAAATCAGCTTCATCTGAGCATTAGATTGTTGATGTAATACCCCATCATCAGAACGTGGTGGAGATGATCAAACTATTTGTTTCAACACCTTTACCCAGCCTGAAAAATTTGTGCAATGCAGACAGTTGTGGTAAGAATAGCCCTACCCCATCACCAGCTGATCCTATTTCCCCTAGCCATCCGCTTCAATTCAGCTCACAAGCCATGTGTACGGAACTTCAGATACTGTTCAGATTTAGATATGCACATCTCAATTTTGATTTAGTGTCTAAGGGGGGAGTGGGACGAGGCATTGGAATGAAGCCTTTCTCTTCACTATTAATCAAGGAAGGCTCTCCATTGACCAAACATAAAACAGACAGAAGCAGTCACAGAAAAGGCCAGAAATTTCCGTGTAAACAGAGAGTGGCAGTGCAATAGCTTTAGCAGATCCTGCTAAATTCACAGGAATGGTGCTACAGTAAACAAATCAGATTCCTGCTAAAACGGTCTTTTAAGACTGTATAGGAGAAGGAAAAAAAAAAAAAAGTAGAGACACTCAATCTAGCAATTTCCAGAAGTTACTGAACAATGACAGGATTTCAATCCTAGCGTATAGGCTCAGGAAAAAAAAACAAGCCTTGGGGGCCAGAGTCAAGCTTAACCACTAGACTGCCAGAGCTGTCAACAGTTTCATTCTAGGGCCTCTGGTGCTAGGATTAAACATAGCCTTACACTGAATTCCTTCTGCATCCTGCTCATAGCTATCAGTACATTGTATGATTAATTTAACCCTATCCCCACTACTGAAATCAACCATCTTTTTGGCACTAGAATAATACATCACTTTCAAGAGGAGGCTTAATGTAAATTATTCTAGGGTCGTACCGAGAATTTCATTAAACGTCACGGGGTATTTAAATAATCAATTGTGTACAAAGGCAATTAGAAACACTGTGATTAGGTCTACTAGCAAAGTATTTTAAAGCTAAATTTTAAACAGCGGTTTACCATTTTCTAAAGGCCTAGCACAAACGTGTTCCGATTTTAACCAATGACTGAGTAAGCACCAGGAGCTGAGAAACAATAAAGTAATCCAGATACTGAATCTTTCAGCCAATTCTCTACACCTCAGATGGATGCAGCAGACTGTGCAAAGCAAATCACAGGGCAAGGCTTTTGCAGAGAAGTCATCAAACAGTAGTAAACAAAGGGGTGTTACCACACCGCTCTGGGATGAGCAAAATATACCATTTGTCAGAAAGTTTAACTAGCCGCCCTTGTCACAGCGAGAATCAATGTAGTATTGCTATACAAAATAGAAAAAAAATAATATACACCCATTCCCCCTTTGGGGTCCTGCAGGGTTTACAAAAGGACTATTTTATACAGGATCAAATCTACCCCATGATAAGACTTTATTATAATGAGACAGCAGACAAATTTTGGTATTATACTGATTTTGAGGATCAAAACAGGACATAAGAATATGATGGATTGTAATCTTAAATACTTAAATAAGGTTACAGTACTAATGTAAACTCAGAATTAACATCTCCTTTGAAAATATTTGGTAAAATTATTCATAAAATACTGAACTAAAGTTAACGTGCAATTCAGCTTCATTTCACATTAAACACCTCTAGTGGTCCTACTATGCATCAATGCATTCATTAAACCAAGCCTAGCATTATGGAGCTCTGCTTGAAATTTGGTGCAAAAGGATTGGAAAGGATATTTTTGCTCTTTTTTTTATGTTGAGTTACTTGTGTGAGGAGGGTACATTATCACTGTGCTTATTATCATCCATAAATGTGTAAATATATATTGGACAAATTCCAAGAGCCAGGTATCCAATGCTCCTAAAAATTACAGCTGGCCCCTAACTTTTTAAGGTCTTGTCTAGTTGCCGTCAATGGAGCTGGCTCCTAAAATATCCTGCTGGCTCCTGGAGTCCATATTAATTTGTCTA
>NW_017307628.1:209300-225629 GCF_000935625.1 Nanorana parkeri
TAATTAATTTTCATGTTCCCCAGACTAATCTTTTTTTTGTTTATATGTTCTTAAAAAGAGGAAGATTAAAAATATCACCCAGAAGTATTGATTTCATAGAGTTTCCAGGTACAGGCTGAAAACCTCATCACGAGCCTCTGCAATTATAAATCTGGTCAGACTGTTGAACACACAGTTCTCTATATAAACATTTTCTAAGTGCTACATTTATCTAATCCATATTTCAATACACCTTTGTGCATGTGGAAACACACACGCTGTGTGAATATGCAAACCTTTCCCAAATAATGATGTTTATACAACTGTTTGCCAGGGAAAAATATGGCATTCGTTGCACTGTTCATCACAAGTTCAGGATTTAGGTTATTTGTTGTTTTTTGTTTATTGTACTAGAATCCCTGAAAAAATAAAATGAAAAATGTGCGGTTCAATCACAAATATATGTTCTCTTAATTTTCTGGAGGCGATAGGCACTTTGATACAGTAAATAAACAGGTACACAAATAGGATCTCTTATCTGACTCTTTTGTTTTGGGTATGTTTAAGAAATCTTTGGTCCTTAAGCATTAGATTTGCTACTAACTGTCCTCTGCACGGTCACATTTTGTAAAATGTGATTGATGCAAACGTGTGGAAAGATAATCTTTTGTTGAATGGCATTCTTCAGAACTGTATCACCCTACCGCAGTTCACTAGAAGGAACGTTATGTCTGGTAAAAGCATTCTATGCAAGCAGCCAGGTTATACATTCTAAACGACTCAAGATCAAACGCTGTAAAACCACAATGGTCATTCTAATATATCCAATGTGTTTTCCTTCACGCACGCTTTGCTACATAGAATTCAAATTCAGAAGGAAAAGTTCAGTCTATACTCCCTTTTTTTTTTTGCAAAAATCCACTTTACTAACCTCTTCCTATGCAAATGTTACGTGAGCAGGAACTGCCAACCTGTACTTACATTAAGCATTCCTTCACTGCATACAGAAGGCTCTCTTAACTTTAAATGACAGGCTGCTTTGTGCTCTGGGGTTGAAACCCAATTAATTAGGTGCTTATCATTTTGATCGTGCTCTCATGAATTCTCTATATGAACCACAAGCTTCCCAAAGACTGAAACCTAGAGCAGATCATCATTTCTCAAACTCGCACCCCATTTAATTACTGGGCAATCCCCTGTTTTATATGCTTAGGGAACGTTTTCCTCTAAGAAATCATTCAATCAGTCTTAATTACAGGGTAGCCAAGTGGAGTATGTATGTTGCTGGCATGTAAAGACAGGTTGAACTTGGGCAATGTAATAATTGCTAAAGTTGGCATCTGCTACATATGGGGCTGGCTGGTAGTAGCATGTTACATTAGCCACGTTGGGAATAATGTTTTGTTCAGCCAGTACTCGGATGGCTAGCATGGTGATAAGGCTCAGAGTCTGCCTTCTTTCGTGTCCCATGAGACATACTGTGCTTTCATTGACCACACTGTGCAGAGTCATAAGATAATCGTACTTGCGGTCTTCTAAGCCCACAAAGTGGTTCTGCAAGTAGGCCTCCAGCTTCCTTTGCTGTTCTCCAATATCTGAAAAGTCAATGAAAAACCTAGAACACATGTACCTCTGTAGAGACTTCATATCGGATTCGGAGGCTGCCCTGAAACCTCTTACCAAAAGGTTGCAGTATTTGAGAAGGCCACCTCCGCGGATCTCCTCTGGGTTCCTGGTGGCAATGGTCTTGTGACAAAGGTGATCAAAGGCTTCTTGGAAATCTCCATACACGCTCTCCCCAATAATTGTAGGGTGGAAAGTTTCGGTCATTGGGTACTCTGAGCACTCGTAAAAAAGCAAAAGGGAATCCAGCTTAATCTGAAATGAATCTACACTGAATTCAAACTGCCTCCTCAAAGAATCCACAAATTTGAGCTCCACATTTTTGCCATGGTTGTTGGATAATGAGATCAGACTCCATCGATCTGAGTCATTGCAGACTTTTACCATTTTCTGAACATAAGCTTCCTGGAATGAGAAACACAAACATAAAGCAGTCAGTCAATCACTAGAGAGAACCATGACAAGTAGCCCCCCCCTTAGTTTCCAACTCTAGCTTCCAGAAAGAAAGGGAACCAGCAAAAGAGGCGGCAATAAGCACTGACACTATAATGGAGCATCATAGGATACCACTTTGACAGAAAGCCAACAACAAAACAAGGCACGGGCTGCTAATGCTTGTGTCATCTGTCATAACTTTGCACAATGCAAAAGAGCTATAATGGTGTGAACTAAAGCTAAAGAAGACTACAGTCTCAGTGCTTGTAGAGGCTAATGAAGACTACAGGCTCAGTGCTTGTAGGGGCTAATGACGAACACAGGCTCAGCTCTTGTAGAAGCTAATGTAGACTACAGTCTCAGTGCTTGTAGAGGTTAATGAAGACTACAGCCTCAGTGCTTGTAGGGGCTAATGAAGACTACAGCCTCAGTGCTTGTAGGGGCCAATGAAGGCTACAGCCTCAGTGATTGTAGGGGCTAATGAAGACCACAGCCTCAGTGATTGTAGGGGCTAATGACAAATACAGGCTCAGTGCTTGTAGAGGCTATGACGAATACAGGCTCAGTGCTTGTAGAGGCTATGACGAATACAGGCTCAGTGCTTGTAGAGGCTAATGACTAATGCAGGCTCAGTGCTTGTAGAGGCTATGACGAATACAGTCTCAGTGCTTGTAGGGGCTAATGAAGAATACAGGCTCAGTGCTTGTAGGGGCTAATGAAGAATACAGGCTCAGTGCTTGTAGAGGCTATGACGAATACAGGCTCAGTGCTTGTAGAGGCTATTGACAAATACAGGCTCAGTGCTTGTAGAGGCTAATGAAGACTACAGTCTCAGTGCTTGTAGGGGCTAATGAAGACTACAGTCTCAGTGCTTGTAGGGGCTAATGAAGACCACAGTTTCAGTGCTTGTAGGGGCTAATGAAGACCACAGTTTCAGTGCTTGTAGGGGCTAATGAAGACCACAGTTTCAGTGCTTGTAGGGGCTAATGAAGACCACAGTTTCAGGTTGTTGGATAATGAGATCAGACTCCATCGATCTGAGTCATTGCAGACTTTTACCATTTTCTGAACATAAGCTTCCTGGAATGAGAAACACAAACATAAAGCAGTCAGTCAATCACTAGAGAGAACCATGACAAGTAGCCCCCCCCTTAGTTTCCAACTCTAGCTTCCAGAAAGAAAGGGAACCAGCAAAAGAGGCGGCAATAAGCACTGACACTATAATGGAGCATCATAGGATACCACTTTGACAGAAAGCCAACAACAAAACAAGGCACGGGCTGCTAATGCTTGTGTCATCTGTCATAACTTTGCACAATGCAAAAGAGCTATAATGGTGTGAACTAAAGCTAAAGAAGACTACAGTCTCAGTGCTTGTAGAGGCTAATGAAGACTACAGGCTCAGTGCTTGTAGGGGCTAATGACGAACACAGGCTCAGCTCTTGTAGAAGCTAATGTAGACTACAGTCTCAGTGCTTGTAGAGGTTAATGAAGACTACAGCCTCAGTGCTTGTAGGGGCTAATGAAGACTACAGCCTCAGTGCTTGTAGGGGCCAATGAAGGCTACAGCCTCAGTGATTGTAGGGGCTAATGAAGACCACAGCCTCAGTGATTGTAGGGGCTAATGACAAATACAGGCTCAGTGCTTGTAGAGGCTATGACGAATACAGGCTCAGTGCTTGTAGAGGCTATGACGAATACAGGCTCAGTGCTTGTAGAGGCTAATGACTAATGCAGGCTCAGTGCTTGTAGAGGCTATGACGAATACAGTCTCAGTGCTTGTAGGGGCTAATGAAGAATACAGGCTCAGTGCTTGTAGGGGCTAATGAAGAATACAGGCTCAGTGCTTGTAGAGGCTATGACGAATACAGGCTCAGTGCTTGTAGAGGCTATTGACAAATACAGGCTCAGTGCTTGTAGAGGCTAATGAAGACTACAGTCTCAGTGCTTGTAGGGGCTAATGAAGACTACAGTCTCAGTGCTTGTAGGGGCTAATGAAGACTACAGTCTCAGTGCTTGTAGGGGCTAATGAAGACCACAGTTTCAGTGCTTGTAGGGGCTAATGAAGACCACAGTTTCAGTGCTTGTAGGGGCTAATGAAGACCACAGTTTCAGTGCTTGTAGGGGCTAATGAAGACCACCGTTTCAGTGATTGTAGGGGCTAATGAAGACCACAGTTTCAGTGCTTGTAGGGGCTAATGAAGACCACAGTTTCAGTGCTTGTAGGGGCTAATGAAGACCACAGTTTCAGTGCTTGTAGGGGCTAATGAAGACCACAGTTTCAGTGCTTGTAGGGGCTAATGAAGACCACAGTTTCAGTGCTTGTAGGGGCTAATGAAGACCACAGTTTCAGTGCTTGTAGGACAGTGCTTGTAGAGGCTAATGAAGACTACAGTCTCAGTGCTTGTAGGGGCTAATGAAGACTACAGTCTCAGTGCTTGTAGGGGCTAATGAAGACCACAGTTTCAGTGCTTGTAGGGGCTAATGAAGACCACAGTTTCAGTGCTTGTAGGGGCTAATGAAGACCACAGTTTCAGTGCTTGTAGGGGCTAATGAAGACCACAGTTTCAGTGCTTATAGGGGCTAATGAAGACCACAGTCTCTATTCTTGTAGAGGCTCATAAGTCTTCTTCTAAAGGCTAATGAAGACTTATGTCTCCGTCTTTTAGAGGCTAATGAAGACTACAATCTCAGTTCTTGTAAAGGCTAATGAAGACTACAATCTCAGCTCTTGTAGAGGCTAATGAAGACTTATGTCTCAAGCATGTACAGGCTAATATAGAGTAAAGTCTCAATGATTGCACAGCTAATAAAGCCAAAAGCCTCAGTTCTTGTAGGGGCTAATGAAAACTAAAGTCCCCATGCTTGCAGCCTATACTTATGAAGGGAGGGTGGGGGTGACTGGTCACTAGGGGCACATCTGGAAGTAAATGAAAGTCAGTATTTGTTCTCAGGGATGGTCAAAGCCTGTATTTACCTTTAGGGTGAGTGGGGTTATCCTCTCCTTGTTAACTCCTTCGGGTAAGAAATCCAAAAGGCAATCCAAGACCACATCTTTGACAGTCTGAAACTCGGCCTCTCCTTTGAGATCTGCGCAGAAGATGAGATCCAAGTCCTTATAGCCCAATCCACTGTCCTCATGCAGTATGTGACTCGCAGCCGAGCCATTGAGCCTGACGTCCCGGACCTTGATGTTCTTCTCCTCCAGCCTGGAGCGCACCACCTTGACGATCTGCCCGGGCTTCATCTGCAGAGTGGGGAAGTTGCCACGGCCGTGGATGGGGATGGTCTCGGTCAGGATGGAGTCCAGGCGCTGGACTTGCTCCCAACTTAGTACATTGCATTTAGTGTCGTCGTCGCAGCCTGAGCTTATACCATGGACGGCGCTGGCGTTGTCATCGTCTGCCATGGTGAGATGCTGTCCTTCCAGCTCTGCCACACAGACAGATGATAAAGAATGGCTCGTCTCGGTCCGATCCTGTAAAACACACAGAAGCCGATCAGCACAGGCGATCACAGAGGCTTTAGCTAATCCGCTACTCAGAGGAGAAAAGCAACTGCGCAGCCACCCAGCTCTGCCCGTGCCCTGACAACGTGTACCTACACTCTGTACACACCGATCACCCGGGGGTCACTCTGTCACACCGCCGTCTCTGGAGCTTTCTTCTGTATGATGTGCTTGCGCTTTTTTCCCCAGACTACTTTATATGTGGGCTATGGGGAGTCTCCGATCCTCCCAGACACACCCCCTCATTAGCATAGATATGTGCCCGGGTACATCTCCGGCTGTCACTCTTGGACTTGTTGCACGGATCTCCGCGCGGACTCTGTATTTATAACCCCCCCCCCCCCCCCCCGATGGGTCAGGGAGTCACCCGGGGGCAGGGGGACCTGTCACCGAGTCTGTACGGACCCGTCTGCGTCAAAGAGAAGATTTGGAGCTTCTTCCTCTACTAGCTGCGATTTACTATATAGGGGACTGACAGAGACAGGGCTGTACCCCACACCCCTCTGCTGAGGGGGCGATCACAGCCTTATGACAGCTGACACCGTGCTGGAACAAAACTAGAATCCCCCAGAACGAGCACCTAAAACTGCGCTCGGGGGAGATCTGATGACTGACAGCAGCTCGCGTCCAATCAGAAGCAGGATACGCACATGGTTTTTTTCTGACGTCAATCCTGGGCTAATCAGCAAGAGGGAGGGGCGGGGCTAGGATCTCCCTTGAATGAGCCGTGTCCTGCTGGTGTGCGCTGTCAGTGTATGAGGTGGCAATCGCGGGTTATCTAATGCGTGCTCCGTGCACATGTCATTGTCCCTCATCGGAGGCGTGCGCTTGTTCGTTCCATCCGTCACTTATCTGTTTAATCCCGGAAGGGGGACATAATGGGTAATTAATGATGGAGGATAATGTGCCACCCTATTCGCATGAGTCAGACAGCGCTGAGCCGTAAAGGGAATAGGATTTGGCTGCGAGCCTGTAGGTAGATGTGGTTGTGCGGCGTGACAAGAGCGCCCCCTGCTGGCCGGCCGTGTGCAGCATGACAGGGGAGGGGGAGGGGTACTCACACTGGGATCTGTGTCTGATGGCGGCTAGCTGTACTTAATTGAGTCCAATGAGACATTCTAGAAATTGATGAATGAACTCTTCCTCTCCATTTACAAAGCATCTCAGTGTCAGATAGGAAAGAAAAGGCGGACAATGTCCGTGCTCGCTGTGGGAATATACCACCTCCTCGCAGCTATTTCATTGAGGAAATGAAGCTGTTGTAAAGTGATGGGAGAAACAGGATAGAAAATAGGCTGCCTAAGTCTCTCACTATTCCTCCGAGTCCCTTCCCATTGTACAAATACTATGCCGCTCATAAATATGCAGCGTTTTGTGGTGTGCATTAGAGGGACCACAGAGGTCACCGTGGCTCCTCTCCGCTGTGACCTGAGGTCGGCCACATCTATGTACTTCCATTCACACCAGCTCTAAAGCTGCCCATACAGCCTGCAATCATCGGACGAAACCTTTGGTCCGATGATCAAACCGTCGTACAATTTTCGTACGGCGGCCCCATCCTGCCCCGATTATCGTAAGGTTTAATCAGCAGTAGTTAAAAAAATCACCTGGACGAATTGTGGCAATCGGTCACACGTATTTTCGTTTGCGCATGAGCAGTGTTAATCGTACAAATTTTTACGTATGTAAACGCCACCAACCAAAGTTTTCTAACCTGCTGGATAGTCAAAAGTCGATAGATTGTACTGTATTTGCGGTTGCACATTGTATGTAAACGCCACCAACCTTGCGAAAATCGACCAAAGTTTTCTAACCTGCTGGATAGTCAAAAGTCGATAGATTGTACTGTATTTGCGGTTGCACATTGTCCATCAACCTTATAAATATCGGACGAAAACGCGATCGCATACGAAAATCAGCCGATAATCGTAAGGTGTATGGGCACCTTAAGGCAGGCCATGAAATTGGCTGAGATGAAAACCGTTACAGGGCCTGTCATCACCGCACCACTCAACAAACGTGTAGCAAACAACCCATGGGTGAAAAATTGTCAGTCAAATAGTGACTGAATCCAATCAGATGTAGTCATTGTTTGGTATTCAGTTGTCTGAATACAAGAGCTGTCGGGAGATTTCTCTGTCCACCTCAGGGAATCACCTGATATCTTGTTTAGCCCCGCGGATAGAATCAAGTGATTTTTCCCATTCAAATCTGTGTACGGCTAGCTCAAGCTTTCTGGTCTGCTCAATGAGATTAGTAGCCAGTGCTGTCCCTATAATGAGGCAGCCTGATGTGGTTGCCTCAGGCGGCATCTCAATTGGGGGGGGGGGGGGCAGCTGGGTGGTGGTGGCAGGGGGACAGCCACAGCTCTTAGCAACCCGTGACGGTGTCTGGCGTCTCGACCAACTCAATGACATCACCAGTTGCTCTGGACAGGTTGCTCTGGCTTGCCACACAGAGCCGCTGACACCGTGGTCTGGCATCCTCCATCCACAACCCTTCCACCACCACACATAAGTGTTCCCTTTTAGCACCCAGTAGCATAACATTAGCTGTAGCAACCCGCATGACTCCTATGGGGCCCGGTAGGGATGCACACATACCAAGTACCATACTTAGTACAAGTACAGATACTTTCCAGCTCCAAGACTAGACTAGAGAAAAACGCAAAAGTTAGGAGGCAGCTGTCATTTGTAAGGAGCACACGGGGCTCACTGATGTTTTGGGGTTGCTTTGCTGCTTCAGGCACTGCATGTTTTGACTGTGTGCATGGAATTATGAAATCTGAAGACTAGCAAATAATTCCGGGGTGCAATGTAGGACCCAGTGTCAGAAAGTTGGGTCTCTGTCAGAGGGCATGGGCCTTACAGCAAGACAATGACCCAAAGCACCCATAAATGGTTTCAGACAAAGCACTAGAGAGTACCGGACTGGCCAGCAATGAGTCCAGATCTGAATCCCATAGAGCACCTGTGATCTCAAAACAGCAGTTGGGAAAAGGAACCCTTCCAATCTGAGAGACCTGGAGCAGTTGGCGAAAGAAGAGTGGTCCAAAATCCCTGTGAGAAACTCATTGATGCTTATAGGAAGCCGCTGATTTCAGTTATTTTTTTCCAAGGGCTGTGCTACCAAATATTAATGGAGGGTGCCAATAATTTTGTCCAGTCCAGTTTTAGAGTTTTGCGTGAAATGTGTCAGATTTGGCTTTTTTTCTCCAATTTTTGTGTCATACTAATACAAACAAAAGAAATAAACATGACAATGCCTAAACATCTGTAATTGCAACAATTCTCTGTGCAAAGTAATGCATTATCTGACAGAAATGCAGGGTGCCAATATTTTTGTCCATGACTGTATGATGCAATCTCCATTCATTCCAGTGGAGATGTGAGATCTTTTAGCTGTTTTGGAATTCTATCCCTAGTCCCATTTTTACTGCATAGATTGATCTCTTTTCTTCTAGGTTTGGGGATACCTAACTTTCCCCCAACCTAACTTCCTGATGCTGCCATGGCAATACATAAAGGGTACAGAGCTTTAAAGTATGATAAATGGGTCATGGCAATGGCTACACAGAGTATAAACACTTGATTTTTCTTTCTACCTTTTTGGATCCCCTATGGCACTACGCCCTTTTGGCTTCACATAGGCTGTATATCTAGTAGTTGATAGTACATATCGTTTTCATTTCTGGGCACTGCTGTAATCAGTTCGGTTGTTTGACGCATGTTCTCGACCTTTCACAGCTTTATCTTTTCTTTAAAAGTTGGATTTTATTTTTTGCCAAGTTTTATTCAGATAAAGCTTGGAGCTTGGCTGCCACATCTGTCCAATATCTGTCAGTCCTAGCTGTCCTTATGACCGCCCTAAAGGGAAACACTAGGAGCATGGGCATACCTTGATATTGTCAGGGCTAGTCTATTGCATGGGGTTATATGATTCATTGGAACCTATTATTATTGTGTGAATTAAGGTTAAAGTGTATGAAATCCCCTAACAATGAACCTCTCTTATTTGCTCCATTTTGGCCTGTTAAATATACAATTGAAAGCATTTGTTATATCTGTTTAATAAGGGAAAAAATACCTGTTGATCCTGCCAGAAATCTGGTCAGCTCTCTAGCTGTGCTGTACTCTTATCAATTACATTGTCCTCAGTTCTCTCTGAGGACTACAGAACATCTACATACTTGCCAACTGTCCTGGATTTGCTGAGACAGTCCTGCCTTCTGCCAAGCTGTCCCTCTAAACCTGTGTCCCGGGTTTTGACCTTCTATCACAGGGAATCTAGCTCAGTCTCTGCCTCTGCGTAGCCTTGCCTTAGTGTTCCCTTAGCTCATTAATCTGCATTCAGCCTCCAGATTTACTTATGAATGGGCTACATGATTTATGAATAAGTAGCAACCCATTCATATGTAAACATTGTGGTTCATTTAAATGTATATCTCACCCACCATCAATGCCACTGAATGCTCCCTACATGGGGATGTAAAGAATGAAGAGGATGCCTGGGAGTCCTACCTTCCCCCTGCTGCCATTAAGTGCGACCAGTAAATGTGCTGCAGAGGTGAGAGGAGAAGTTACTGTGTGTGATGCAGAAAGTAGCAGAGGGAGGGGTCAATATAATTACCTCTGTTACATTGGTGGTCAGTGTAAATCCTCTGTTACTTTGGTGGTCAGTGTAGAATATGCTCTTATATTGGTGGTCAATGTAAATCCCCCCTTACATTGGTGGGCAGTGTAAATCCCCCCTCACATTGGTGGTTAGTGTAGAATCCCCCTTACATTGGTGGTCAGTATAAATGCCCCCTGACATTGGTGGTCAGTGTAGAATATGCTCTTATATTGGTGGTCAATGTAAATCCCCCCTTACATTGGTGGGCAGTGTAAATCCCCCCTCACATTGGTGGTTAGTGTAGAATCCCCCTTACATTGGTGGTCAGTATAAATGCCCCCTGACATTGGTGGTCAGTGTAGAATATGCTCTTATATTGGTGGTCAATGTAAATCCCCCCTTACATTGGTGGGCAGTGTAAATCCCCCCTCACATTGGTGGTTAGTGTAGAATCCCCCTTACATTGGTGGTCAGTATAAATGCCCCCTGACATTGGTGGTCAGTGTAGAATATGCTCTTATATTGGTGGTCAATGTAAATCCCCCCTTACATTGGTGGGCAGTGTAAATCCCCCCTCACATTGGTGGTTAGTGTAGAATCCCCCTTACATTGGTGGTCAGTATAAATGCCCCCTGACATTGGTGGTCAGTGTAGAATATGCTCTTATATTGGTGGTCAATGTAAATCCCCCCTTACATTGGTGGGCAGTGTAAATCCCCCCTCACATTGGTGGTTAGTGTAGAATCCCCCTTACATTGGTGGTCAGTATAAATGCCCCCTGACATTGGTGGTCAGTGTAGAATATGCTCTTATATTGGTGGTCAATGTAAATCCCCCCTTACATTGGTGGGCAGTGTAAATCCCCCCTCACATTGGTGGTTAGTGTAGAATCCCCCTTACATTGGTGGTCAGTGTAAATTCCCCCTTACCTTGGTGGTCAGTGTAAATCCCCCCTTACATTGGTGGTCAGTAGAGGTGAACCGAAATTGAATTTTGAGACAGAAACAAAAAAGAAAAAAATTGTCAGGCCGAATCCTAAAAACGAAAAAAAAATGTTTCTAATCTTTTTTAAAAAATGTCAATATTTTATTTTTATTTATCTTTACTGTTAGGGTCTTTGGGAAAATATCAGAGGTCTGAACAGACTCCTGATATTTCCCTTTTGAAACAAAAAAAAGAGATTGAAGACACAGTCCTAAATCTTTTTCTGCAGCCCCCGTTATGAATGAACAGGAAGCCTCTATACTGAGTGTTCCTGTTCATTCATATATTGTGGATATAGTATGAGTTACTATGGGGTCTATTCACAAAGCTGCCGAGGGCAGCCGAGTGAATGACCGATCAGAAGTGAAGTGAGCCGAACACTGTTCGGCTATTCACTTCAGGCTGGTACGGCTGATTTCAGCCGTATATCGGCTGAAATCAGCCGTACATCATGAATGAACAGGAAGTGTTCATTCATGATTGTAATTAAGGAACACAGTAAACATATTCAATTATTTACAAGCACTCTTGTACTTATACAGGTCTTTCTCCCCGCTACGCACTGACACCCACAATGCTGGTCCCGTGCAGTGGAGTTTTAGATATAACAAAAAGTAAGAGGAAGCCTCTCCAAATCAGTTAAATCCCCTCTTAGTCGTCACTGAAACCGTTGTCACCAGAGGAAGATTTCTTATCTATTCCTGTTCACTTTTAGGTCACATACCACAATAAAAATCTCAGATTCACTATTGAAAGTTTGAGCCTTAAATACACTAAATATACATAAATCAATTTTTATTTGACTTTCACATTGTTTAAATGTTTGCTCTTTTGTATGTTTGTTATTCTATTATATCTGTATATCCCCTTTTAGCACAGTAGCGTAGGGGCAGTTCTGCAAGGAGTTTGCAATGTGCTTGTGCGGGTTTCCTCCGGGTACTCCCGTTTCCTCCCACACTCCAAAGACATGCTGGGAGGTTAATTGGCTCCTATCTAAATTGGCCTTGTATGTATGCATGTGAGATAGGGACCTTAGATCAGGGGTAGCCAAACTCCGGCCCTCCAGCTGTGGTGAAACTACAAATCCCATTAGGCATTGCAAGACATGACTCCCGGAGAGAGATGCATCATGGGATTTGTAGTTTCACCACAGCTGGAGGGCCGGACTTTGGCTACCCCTGCCTTAGAATGTAAGCTCCTTAAAGTGCAGGGACTGATGTGAATGTGCAGTACGTAAAGTGCTGCAATAATTGTCAGCGCTATATAAATACCTGTAATAAATAAACACCTGTAAATATGATATGTCATGCAGGGAGTGTACTGGTTTTAGTCAGTCAGCCAACTCATGGTTTGTGCAAAAGTCCAAAGAACTTTAGAGAGTTAATAAAAATGTCTGTCTTAGCTGGTTATAATATTCCTACTGGCTTGATGTGTCTTTACAGGAGAGTGTATTTTTGAGTTGTAAACATGGCTTTTTCAAAAAAGTGAAGCAATAAAATATTCTATTGTCATTAAAAAAAAATAAACTAACTTAGGATTCACGTTGATGGGCTATTCATGTCAAATTGCAGCCTTTTCAATTACTGTAGAATGCAGCACTGGTTCAACAAATGGGTTCAAAAGCATTTGACAAGAGAAAGCTGCATTTGACTTGCTTTGCCTGCAGTCCACAAACACCGCAATAGGACCACAAACAAAGATCAAACAGGACCTCTGAACTGTTGTCTATACTACTCCATTAAAGTTAAGATGTCACTGGAAGGTAACAATGCTTCAGTGTTGGAGAGAGGGGAATGCTGCTGCAGTTTGAGGAGGACTGCTTTGGAGTTTGTGCCAGTGGGATGAGGGAGGGGGTCTCTCTGGAGTGGTTTTAGCTAAGTGGCCCTATATGGCACTAAGGAAGGGAGCTAAAGGGCTCCAAGGGAGGTAGGGTGGTACAAGACTCTTTGGGGATTTGAGAGGGGGAGTGCAATTCTTAGGCTGAATTGCTCCCCTCACCCTCTGTATACTTACAGTCACAGACCTTCTTCACTGCATGTAGAAGATGAAGATCACCAGCACTCCAATAGTAGCATTAATCCTTGTGCTGTTTTATTGAAGACTTTATCATGTTTGTGACAATTCACTTCCATAAAAAGGAACAAGGATTAAAGGAGAACTATGGGGTCAGGGCTTTTCCCCATAGTTCTCCTTAGGGTAACGGGAGGACACAAACTAGCATCCTCCCGTTACCCCAAGCTCAGTATACCGCGAGCTACAGCTCACGGTATACTGAGACGCCGGAGCGGATCCCGACAATTGTGCCGGGATCCGCCCAGCTGCGTGACTGACAGCTGGCTCTGCCTATCTAGAGGCAGAGCCAGCTGTACCCGCCCCCTCCCCCGTCCGTTCCGCCAGTCAGCGCTGGCGGAGCGGGAAGGGGGGAATCCAGCCCCTCGCCTGTATCGGCAGAGAGCTGTGACAGGATCGAGAGGTGAGCGAACGCCGGTATGTGTTCGCTCACCTCCCGATCTACTGAGCCGACCTGTGACAGTCTCATTGTCACAGGTCGGCTAGAACTATGAGGTGAGTGAAAAGCACTCACCTCATAGTTCTCATTTAATGCTACTATTGCAGTGCTGGTGATCTTCATCATCTACAAGTTTGATACACATGGCACCATCCATGACTATCACTGCGAGCACCAGGGTTGTTCAGGTCCAAATGCTGTAAGTGCAGGGGACACATCCGTATACTACAAGGCTTCTTCACTGCATGACACCTATCTGGGAATGAAGGTAGCTTGTCCTTCTTCCACTCTCTGGTTATGTGATATGTCAGACAGGAGAGGAGACAGGAAGATGGGCCGTCTGCCCTAAAGCTGTGGCAGGTTTCCATCCACAGCGATAGGGTTGCCACCTTTCTTCTGACAAAATAAGGGACCAAGGGTAGAGCTGGGTGCAGAGCAAAGGATTGAATAATTGCTGCCCACCAAACTATATTTATTAGGCTGAAGGACACTGACATTTGCACTGGATAATGTCACCCTCTCCTGGGTGCCGAGTGGAGTCTTCCCTTCACATAAGAAGCCCCTCTTCACATCAGGAGTCCTCCCTTCACATTAGGAGTCCTCCCTTCACATTAGGAGTCCTCCCTTCACAATAGAAGCCCTTCTTCACATCAGAATCCTCCCTTCACATCAGAATCCTCCCTTCACATCAGAGTCCTCCCTTCACATCAGAGTCCTCCCTTCACATCAGAGTCATCCCTTCACATCAGCATACTCCCTTCACATCAGGAGTCATCCCTTCACATTAGGAGTCCCCCGTTCACATCAGAGTCCCCTCTTCACATCAGAGTCTTCCCTTCACATCAGAGTCCTGCCTTCATATTAGGAGTCCTGCCTTCACATTAGGAGTCGTCCCTTCACATCAGGAGTCATCCCTTTATAGCAGGAGACGTCCCTTCACATTAGAGCCCTCCCTTCATATCAGAGTCCTTCCTTCACATCAGAAGTCCCCTCTTCACACCAGGAGTCAAATTCTAAAATGTAAATTTTGCACATCAGATTGCAAAAAAAAAAAAAAAAGTCCAATCACAATATAGTCATAGGAAATAAAGCTGATCAAATGAGTGTTATAATTCTAATTTAACACAAACAAATCTCTGTAAATGGAAGTGTCTGTCATTTTCATAAACTACGTTCTCCATATATGTGGAGGTAAGGGCAGGGTTGCGTCAGATGAACTGGTTGGCTAATACCCACCATTTTAAAGAGCCTCCCTCCAGTTTGCAGAGGTTGGCCGATCCTGGTTAGGGAAAGCATGACACCTGGTAGAAACAAAACATAACAGGTAAGGAGATGATGAATGCAGATGGATGAATGGAGATGGATAAATGGAGACATATGAATGAAGACAGATGAATGGAGATGGATGAATGGAGACGGATGAATGCAGATGGATGAATGGTGATGGATATGTGCAGATGTGTAGAGATGTAATAAATGCGTTTGGAACACATAGGGAGCCCCTCCTCAGGCACCTCCAAGTGGCACTGCATGTGGCAGTAAGCCTTTCTTTTGCTGACATTACAGTAGTATTAAACCGTCCTATCTTTTTAACATAAAACTATTCCTGTCCATTCTGCATACATATTCTGGAATGTTATTTGAAAAAAGTACATCTCCAGTCAATTCTTAAATCGCTGGATCCATGTCCAACAGCGCCACTTTCCTGAATTTCCAGTCAGGCGGGCATGCAATGTAAACATTTTGGTGGGGAGTCTGTGGCATTGTGATAGCTACATGGGTGGCTGTGGGGAAGGACTGTGACACTGTTGTGGGTGTATGGAAAGGAAGGGAGGTCTGTAGTACTGCTGTGGTTGCATAGGTGGGGGGACTGTGGTGGGTGCATTGCATGGGGCGGTAGCGCTGTTGTGAATGTATGGGAATAAGGGAGGAGAATCTGTAGAGTTGTGGTAGCTGCTTGGAAGGGGAGTCTACAACACTGTGGTGGGTGTATGGGAATGTCTGCAGCATGGTGTGTGGTAGCTGCATGGGTGGGGGTCTGTGTTGGTATATGAGATTTAGTGATTGGGGTTAGAAGAGACTCTATGCTATAGATCCCCCTCACAATACAGTGATATTTATAGATATAATTTACATTCAGCAAGCTGACAGCTGAATGCATGTTGACATTAAGTACAAAATGCATTGCAATGCTCAAAACTCTCAACAACAAAACACGTTAATGCACATTGGCATGCATTTTGATGTGCATTGATTTCAATGGAAAATACATCATAAGAAAAAGTGCATAGGTGTGAATCCAGCCTTATTTACATCTATGCATTCTCAGTGGGTGCTATTCCATTGAAACACATCAAAACGCATGTTAATACGCAATAACGTGAAATTCAATGTGTGTTTACTTCAGTAATGACAGAAGTTATGGGGAAAATGTCTGAGCTATTGGTGTCCTCAGACAGCAAAGGAAACAGAAAACAATGGTCACCAGCTCTCCACGTTTTCTTCATAACGAAATCCTTTTATTCATTCATGCAGGTCATATCACCATGCGTGGCAACGTTTCAGAACCTATGCAGTCCCTTCATCAGGCAAACAAAAGTGATAAAAGTACAGAAAAAGTGTTGACAATATATACACCAGTGCACTAACCCATCAACCAATCAAAACACATAGTCCC
>NW_017307628.1:225704-257696 GCF_000935625.1 Nanorana parkeri
CCCCCCCCCCCATGACATCATCCTGACATCACATCCTGTTTTAGATGTCATCCTGTAAAACCACATATGCAAAAAGTCTATGTGGAGCCATGCGAATTATCGATGCGATCCGGTCGTTTCTATGTAAAAATTCAGCCAGATGTGTGTTTGCAATACTCCTCCCATCGGCCCATCGGCCTGTTCTGCAAGTACCGCCCCTCATCAGTATTGTGGTACGGGCTGTACTGCAGTCTGTTAGTCATGGTCACGTCCATCCATTTGTGTAAGGTTCATAGATAAGCATTGCAACGCATGTTCATGCGCATTCGTTACTGTGGTCGGCGGCTCTGATCTGGGAATCATCATATTCAGGCTGGCTCTGGTCAACATGAAGGAACAAATCTTGTATGCATAATAGATGACATAATCTGTTACATGCTGCTAAACGTAGACATGGTCACATGACGCATTGGGGTATAAATCCAGCATAACAAAAAGAAGGGATGATTCTAAACCCGTTATAAATCAATGAAAGCAGTCTAATGGTAGGACCAGAGCCTTAACATTGTCATAATAGATCATCTGAGCAGCCATAGCTCAATGTGCGGTGGGACTCTCTATTTGACTCACACAGCAAGGGGATGCAAGCAAGCCCCATTTTCTTACCCTTCAGAGTCCCTCTCTAACCTTCCTGTTTTTAAAAAAATATATAATTTGGACCAGGACCATTTGAAACCCCCCAAAATGACCACTTTTTGAAAACTATACCCCAAGGTGACCCAATTTTTTGCCACAATTTTGTGGAAATGAAGAAACATTGTGGTATTGAGAGGTTTAAAACATGGAGTTTGGTAATGGGGCACTAGACACCTTAAATGTACAAAGAGGGAGGATAAAGGTGAAGGGGTGATGTACAAGAAAAAGGTAGGTGAGGGGTTAATATACAGGTCAGGTTAAAGACAGGTGGAGCTGGCATATACTGTAGAGGGGCAAATGGGCACTGCTTCTGGACAACACTGGTACTTATTCATCCAGTGCCAGATGGCTGTGATCAGCAATCTCTTCCCTCTCACACACAGTGTGTGAGAGCCGACTACTGACTGCAGCTATTGTTTACAATGTGTCTGTCACAGCGATCACCTGGTATAGAGCCCCTCTCATCGGCTCTGTTCCCTCTTTTTGTGATCTTGATGTTGTGGGGACAAGGTGAAGGGGAGGTTTCTGTAGTCCTGTCCTAGGGTGACAACACTGCTCCTTCACAGTACAGTGAGCAAACATTATCACCCGAGGACAGGAAGTCTGTTACTGGCAGGATCACCAGGTGAAAATAAAGGGCAAATGTCTGTAAATAGATGTGCAGGATCTATGGCAGATCGGTTCTCCAGCACATGCGATTTGCGATGCCGATCTGCCCTGGAACAGCAGTGAAAGCGTTGGAATTCTTCACCTATTCCACCGCCGAAAAACTGGGCAAGATTACGTTAAAATGTGTGACCACGTCACAGGTCACACATTCTAACGTAGTCTCAAACTTTGATAGATCACATGCCTACCTGTAATCATTCAATCAGAGAAATAGATTATAATAGGGAACATTACAATGTAATATTCCCCATTATAATTCAATTGTCTAATTACATGAAAAAGCAGTACACAACTACTATCAGCACCCTTCACCCGCCCCCCCGGCGCTCGGACTTACCCAGCCAGAGGACCGCAGCCAGGGAGTTTCGATTTGTGTGCACTGCAGGGGGCGGGGCTTGTGACACACACGTCTCCTGTGACTCACCTCCCCTCCAGCCGCCTGTTACTGTGGACGTGGCCGTGATGAGAGGTGAGTCACAGAACCCGCCCCCTCACTGAGAAGCCCATCGGCAGTGCGGGGCCCCGGTGTTCGAACACCGGGACCGTGCACTGCCCCATATTGCAGGACCGGACCCCACTAAGGCTGTGGGGGTGCCCAGGACCAGACCCCACTGTGCCCCCCTACAGCCACAGACCCCGGTGCCCCGGCACTGGCTGCACCGGCCGTAGTTCCGCCACTGGACTCATGCCTGATCTTGATTGCAAGGTTGGGTTTTTGAAGCAAACAGGAACTTAATTGACTTATATAATCTTTTGAGGAATTCTCAGTTCTTCTCCTAGCAAGTATATAAATTATGATTGTTCAGATGTAACGCTGGGACTCTGGCTTTCAAGCTTTGGCTGCAAGTGACTGTAACTAAAGATTAGTCACATTGTGCTGTATTAATAATACTGAAACATCTCAAATGCAATTCTTTATACTCATTATGAAACTAAAAAGCTTGTAAACATTACAAGGAAAGGGATTACAATGCTTGTTTATGGTACTTAAAGCTAAATCCATCCTTCCCTTCAGTCTTGCACAGTTGTAAAGGCTCCTCTCCTGGACTGGAATTGCTTACTCTGGTTTCATTGCACATTCAGAGCTTCTCACTGTGCATTAGAATCTGTGGTGAGTCAGATAGACCCCGCCTCATTTCCTGGCTGCGGAACAATCAGCATAATCTGCCCTGCCCCTTTTATTCATTGCATTTTAGTATTTCAAGGATGCTAAGCATTACAGGAAGCTATGTACAGTACCCTGCTTTCTCTTCCACCAGCTATGATCTAACTGCTATGTGTAGAGAAGTACAGAAACCTAGTGATGATATCACTGAGGCCTACAGAAGGCAAAGATTTGGAGTATTTTTTCAAATTAGTTATTTTGGCCTAGATTGTTCACTTTGTGAATAACCCTGCGAGTGTATCATTAGAGCATTAAGGCGACCCTGTCACATATTTTCAACCAAGACTATGCCTGTAAAAAAGAGACTTAATGCTTACCTCTCCTGCCACCCACATCTCTAAACGCAGATTCAGTACTCCGAAGTCTGCAGGAAAAAGCAATGACTTCAGGTCAACAGGAGGAACCAGTGAGAACCGCAGAGAACCTGAAGTGCCAATTTTCCAGACCCTAGTAACAGGGTCCCTGGCAGAACACCGGCTGAACCAGCAGGTTGCAACCTACAGGCTGCTTGCAGAAAACTAGAGGAGGGGGGGCAGATACAAGACCAGTCATGTGGCACAAGGAGAGAGAGTAGCTGTGACTGGTCTTTATTACAGGAAGCTCCTGCACAGAGAGAACGTTTCATGCTGGATTACTGCACAGATCAAAAAATGTGCAAAGAACATTAAGTAAGAATACACATATGTTGTATTTAGACAAAATGTATCCCGGAGTTCAGGCACATGTCTCCATGCTCTTTGTTCTCAAAGCAATAAAGGATATCACTTAAAGTTCAAACCTTATGTATTCATTGATGGCCATCTTGGTACAATACTCTACTACTACTTTCTTTTTTGTAATAATTGCTGTAATGGATGTTTAGTACAGAAAGCCAAGCCCTATTAAAATACATGGACCTAGTACATCAATCATAAAGTGCCCTTCTGTGCCTTATTGTGTAAAAGAAGGTTACACATTAGCCATTAGAAGACTATAGTGTTTTACGGAATCATTTTGCAACCCAAAATGATCAGTCTTGAAGGAGCTGGCAGATTTTCAAGCATCCGCATATGGCAATAATGACCTATTCATATCATCCTGTATATTGTTTTTCAGCAGCAGAGCTAAGAGGAAAATCAAACAACTTTTTTTTTGCTGGATTAGTTTTAATAACAAATATTAAATGCAAATAGATGTCAAAATCAGAGCATAGTAAGTACTTCTTGAGGAAGTCTGTGACGTCCATTTGTCAAGATTTAAACAAATGAATGTATGACAACTTCCCTGCTCTTGTGTAAGATATATTTCAATCTTCATATGCCATTAGTGGTTAAACTGACCTAGTGAGTCTAATACATGTTAAGAAGGTTATTGGTGTTTACTTTGGGGCTCAGAAGAACTCAACACCAAATGTCATAATCAGAAGTACAGAATGTCACTATGGCTCAGCCAAGACTAATGTTTTCTTAAGACTAAACTAAGCTATTCGTACATCCATAGATCAGTTACTTCCTCTTTAACTATTAATAATCTAATCATGATGGTCAACTACCTATGAGCTGAAGGATTTCTGTGTTAAATGTACGTATTTTACGAAGGACCTGCATTTTCTTGCTAACATGTAAAAAAGCGCATAAAAGTGGAACTCCTATGCAAACATTTACAGGGTTATTCACAAAGCTGCTGAAGGCAGCCGAGTGAACCCACTTTAGTAAAAACCTGCAAACAATAAGGCTTTATTAAGAAATGTAGTTTGTATGCAATGATTCGTTATGATAATAGTAAAAATATTCAATCTGTTTCTTTAACTAAACTTTTTTTTCATTTCAGTTTTACATGGGGGTAAGGAACAGTACGAAGCTTTGGTATATTGTTTTCTGAAATGTGAGTGACTTTGGAGATCTTTCTTCACTTCCTGTCCTGTTACTGAGACAGGGGACATCTGCAATGGGAATACAGAATAAGAAGCCAATGGAGGTTCTTCCTTCCCCAACTCATGTCTGACCAACAATTGGGAAACACTGACCTTTGGAATATATTGACCACAGTGACTTGGTTTGGGTAATCATGGGTGACACAAT
This sequence comes from Nanorana parkeri, assembly GCF_000935625.1. Lineage (NCBI taxonomy): Eukaryota > Metazoa > Chordata > Amphibia > Anura > Dicroglossidae > Nanorana > Nanorana parkeri. Next base: position 230,274 of record NW_017307628.1, read on the forward strand.
CTCAGAATTCAACTGCTACACTTCCTGCTGCTAAATGAATGGCCACCATTTTACCTGGACAAATGAACATTCGTCTGTAGAAAAATGTAAAGATCAGCCATATCTGTGGCCTGCTTTACTCAAATTCAAAACATTGAAGCCAAAGGTAACCAGATAACAAGGATTTCCATAAGGAAATTGTTCTGATGAGAAAGACAAAGCTATTAAAGGTGGAGCAAGTAATACACAGCTATGGATCAAGATTACAGCAACCCTATATACAGCTCTACATATGCAAATACTGATCTATTTAAATACATGCAGCATGATTCACTTTATTGCCTGTAGTTGTCAAACGAAGAAAGTTCATTTCACTTCTCTCCCCATGATTAAAGGAGAAACGAAACTTTTCACAGAAAGGAAACTGCTGTGCTAGTGATAAATTGCAAAGTTATAAAAGTTCACGTTTGTTTATCATTTGACAATTGTGACAGTCTTAGTAGCATGTTACATTTGATCTATATATTTGCAGCAATACCAAAGCTGACATCTGGAACAAACATGATGACTCATATTACTAATGTCTATTGATAGTTTAAACAATATGTATATCACAGTTTGCGCCAACTAATCTAACAGCCACTAGCCGCTATAAAAAGGCACAATTCTCAGATAAAAGTGTTTTGCAGATATGCAGTATTGAAATAGCAGACTTCTTTAAAAGTTACACTGTATCATAGTATATTAATTGTATTTACTAACATTCAATCCTTCCACTCTGATACTCAATATTATTAGCAGGGCAGGATTAACATAGAGGCGGGTGGAGTTCCCATTCCAGGCACGCCCCTGCAAATAGGCCTGGCCGACCCGAATTGCCTCGGTATGCCCGATGGTAATCCAGGACAGCTGCAACCACGCAGGCATGTTAGAGCAGTGCTCCCCAACCTTTTTATCGCCGCGGACCGGTCAACGTTTGATAATTTTATCGTGGCCCGCTGAGGGGGAGACGTTGATTGTTTATATTTTAGATTGTTTTGATTTAATAATTTTAATTTGTGCTGTCTGTGCCATTATTTTCTAATGGCACCACAGTCGTGCCAGGCAGATTGAGCGTTTTCCTGTTGCAATACAGCCCTGCCCGTGTGGTTGCACACAATCGCAGTTGAAAACACTGCGCGTTTATTCGCGTGCAGATGGGGGCAGCGGGGCTGGTTTTCATTTATTCAATTTTTATTTACTTTGGAAACATTTTATTTGTTTTGTTTTATTATTTTTATTTTTTACATTTTTATTTTGTTACGTTTTTGATATTTATTTTTTTACTATTTATTTTTAAACTTAACTGTATTGCTATTACACAGGGGTTAACAAATCCTGTGATAACATTTGGAGGTGACAGGTACACTTTATTCAACCTGTCACCTCCAACACAGGAGTTATAGCAGGCACTGTTGCTAGAACTCCTTTGTGACAGGAACGAGCAGCAGCCGCTGAGGACAGAGGCTGAGGGAGGTGACAGAGCCTGTCACTACTCCACACCCCCCGCTCTGTCCCCGCACCCACCTGAGAGCTGGCACTGACCACCTGGAGCACTGAGCACCTGGTGCCCGCACTGACCTCATGAGAGCCCACACTGACCACCTAGAGCCCGCATTGACCACCTGGGAGCCTGCACTGACCACCCGAGAGCCCACACTGACCACCAGGAGCCCTCACTGACCACCTAGAGCCCACACTGACCACCAGGAGCCCTTACTGACCACCTAGAGCACACACTGACCTCCTGGAGCCTGCACTGACCACCTGGGAGCCCGCACTGACTACCTGAGAGCCCACACTGACCACCAGGAGCCCTCACTGACCACCTAGAGCCCACACTGACCACCAGGAGCCCTTACTGACCTCCTGGAGCCTGCACTGACCACCTGAGAGCCCGCACTGACCACCTAGAGCTCTCACTGACCACCTGAGAGGCCACACTGACCACCAGAGAGCCACACTGGCCCCCTTAGAGCCTGCACTGGCCACCTGAGGGCCTGCACAGTCCCCCTGAAACAGCTCTCATGGGACCCTAGAGACACCAGGCCACAAATCCGGAGCAACGCAGAGTATGTAGCTTCATATTATTCTGCATTGCTGTATACAGTATTGCTGCTATTTGTAGTCCTCCATAGCTGATGGTATTATTCTGCAGTGCTTTACAATGTATTGCTGGGATTTGTAGTCCTCTATAGCCGGTGCCATTCTGCTTTGCTTTATAATGTATTGCTGATATTTGTTCCTCTATACTTGGTGATTTTCTGCATTGCTCTGTAATGCATTACTGGGTTTTGTAGTCCTCTATAGTTAGTGGTATTATTCTGCATTGCTGTATAATTTATTGCTGGCATTTGTAGTCCTCTATAGCTGGGGGCATTCTGCATTTCTGTGTCATGTATTACTGGGATTTTTAGTCCTCTATAGCCGGTGCCATTCTGCTTTGCTTTACTGTATAATTTATTGCTGGGATTTGTAGTCCTCTATAGCCGGTGCCATTCTGCATTTCTGTGTAATGTATTAATGGGATTTGTAGCCCTCTACAGTTGGCGGTATTCTGCATTGATGTATATTGTATTGCTAAGACTTGTAGTCCCTCTACAGCTTGGAGTCAGTGGCAGATCTACCAGGGTCACAGCTTCAACTGGGCCGTGGTGCAGCACCACTGACTTCATGCTGTAGAGAGACTACAAATCACAGCCCAGAGAGGAGGAAGAAGGCCCCGGTGGCCGTCGCCATTTCCATAAAAAGGCCCACCAAAATCCTCCGCACCAGCACCCCTCACAATCCGGCCCTGGTTATTAGGACAGCACACCTTTACTGTAAGCCTCTATAACGGGGGTAGCTAAACCCTGTCCCTCCAGCTGTGGTGAAACTATAAATCCCATCATACATCTACTTCTGGAAGTCATGTCTGTGGCTCTCAGAGTATTATAATGCCTTTTGGGATTTGCAGTTTCACCACAGCTGGAGGACTGTAGTTGGGCTGCCCTTGCTCTATACAAGTATCAGACAACACTCACCTGATCCTTTGACCTCACTGCATATCAGAGGTCAGCTCACTCTTATGTAGATGTAACCCTGGGTAGAACCAGCTTCATTGCCTCTACATTTATTACGGGTGAGGGCACACTGCTCCACTCCTCCAACTGGTTTTTCTCCTTTTTCTCAAGACCACCTGTGCCCACTAGAGACAAGGTAACCAATCTGTACTTTAGCCTCCCCCTGGGAGCCTCCTAAAGATAACGCCGTACCTGCTACAAGTGAAGTACAACACAACTTCCCTCAGGATCAACAGATATACAGCACCTGGAGAAAAAATAGCTTGTCTTACTGGAAGTGCTTGTGCTATATGGTGGGATACTCTCTCTTCTGGGTGTCGTCAATGTAATCTGTGGCAGCAATGGAACCGAGGGCACTCCATTATGTAATCAAGTAAAAGCTAAAATATACCTGTCACAAAAAAAAAACAGGAGCTGCCATGCTGAACTGCAGAACAATTACAGAGATCAGAAAAGTCAGAGAAAAGTCCTTATCTCCAGAATTGTTCCAAGTTAGTGGCTCAAAATATTAAAACAAAGGGGTAAGCAGGACAGACAGGCAATTATAATTTTTAATAGGAGAGGTCAGCAATGGCAACATCCATGTATCTTTTTTGACTGGTTCCTTTAACTGTGCGCAGGCAACTGGGTATTACAGTACTTTTAGCTTGCTTTTGCATAATGCCGTGACCATGGAATTGTTTGCAAGTACTCCCCATAATGGCTGTAAGATAAAATTTCCAGGCATGGCATATAGCTCAAAGTTTGCGTTTATCTTCAAAGGCAAAATCAATGTAATGAAGAACATATGTTGACATGCTTCAATGATCAGAAATACCTCAGGACCAAGATAGTATAGCTTTAGTGTTTCTTCAAGTCAATTATTCAACTAATATTGATTTAAGAGTTGCTACATCGCTTGTTTACTGCTTTGCATTTTATTCATTTTTGTACATTTATAATCTTTCCTTTCATTATACTGTTATTTTGCAATTTCCCATAAATGAGTAGAGTATTCAACCTCCGCCCAACAGCGCACACAAATGCCAAATACCCTGCAGAAGATCTTGCTGTGCATATATTTTCTGTACAGTGAAGTAGGGTGGGTTAGACTTTGCTCATGTCTACTAAACAAGTGTTTTGTTTACGAGTTTTTTTCTCCCTTAACAACAATCATGTCAGATTTTATGAAACCCAACATAAACTTTTTTTTTTTTAAATAAAAAAATATTAATAGTAATAATATAATAACATATTAAAAGGCTGAATATGTTTCTCTGCTAACTTTTGCTGGGTGACCTAGTTATGCAGACCCTGAACATTCAAAAATCAAGGTTGATTTTTAACATCTTAACATCTGCTGTGTTAGAGGGCTGGCAAGACCTGACCCGACCAAGACGTGTTCTCATAGAAAAAAAGCTAAGATTTCAATGCCTGTGTTGTGAACTTTTGTGAACAATAATTTTTTCTACAATGCTTATAGAAACACAGATAAATGAGGGATTGTTTTAAAGTACTTGTATTGCTTGTTCATAATTTAGGTCAATTTTAAAATTAAAGAAACTTCTTTTTAACTAGAACTTCTCAAAGGAAAGAACACAGTGTGGTTGGTAAGCCATTTAAAGGGTTGTTGGTTTGGTAAAAAAAATTAGGAATGATAAGAATGTTCTTATTTTGCCCCGGCAGGAATCAGCAAAATGGAGAGATGTTTTCAGTCTTGAATGTTGAACAGCTTTTTTCTAGAGTTACATTGAATTAGTTTTACAAAGAAAATAATTGTAATGCTTTTGTTTCATTTTGGCAGCTAATACCCAGATCTAAATAGTTTTCTTCCATAAATAAACAAAATTTGTAGCACCCATTATACTAAAAGATTTGTAGGTAACAGATCATCCCACTTACGTGGTAGCTGAGTTCTATACTGATCAGACTTTACACAATAAAAACCCATTCAGCGCTTCCTTAGATAACATGTTATGTAAATCCAACCTTATGCAACTCCTAACTGTCAAATGTATGACTAATTCTCAGAAAGGCTGACTAGTTGATTCATTTTTATGGTGATCAGCCTGGGATTCCAGCTAATTGTATGTTAACAGAAGAAATCCTTATGATTGCCACGGGTTTCATGTTTACAATGGGTCTAGGAATGTTGCTCCATACACTAATAGAGACATAGCTGTATTGATGCATCAGACAGATAAGGGAATCCCAGTCACTCCCAGCTGATAAGATAACAGAGGTGATTGCCATTCAAATTCTACACTTATCTTCTCTTGACTTACTAATTTATGTCTGCTAGATATGCAAGGAATTGCCTTATAAATGAACTTGAGGTAGTTATTTACCAGATCTGAGGCACCTTCCTACTATCCTTCATTTGCAGGGAGTGCCCCTCTTTGAAACCAACTCCCTCTTTACTTCATTCCATCTTAGTTGTACCTCTTTTTGGTGTTATGTTTAGACCCTTTATTAAAAAGTACTATTTAGCTACTAAAAGTGTTATTCTAAAGTAAGCCTTTTAATCAACCTTTAAATTATTACATCTGGTTTTTTTGACAGTGTAAAAGAAATGTAGTGGTTAAAAAAGGTAATTGTAAGTCTAACCAATCTTTTTTTGCATATTTATTTTGTGTGGTTCATGCAATGGGGCCTCTTGAGTCACATGGCGATCCACAGTTTTATTTCTATGCTTCCTAGGAACCCCCAAATGTTCAAACACAGCTTGCTGAAACATCTGCTTCCTCTCATTAATCCACCAGATTAAACATGTTCTCAAGGACATAGTGGAATTCCTACTTGAATTCCAGCTGCACCTGGTCAGGAAGGAACCGGGTAAAATTCCAAATTCCTCTCCTTGAGGTAGATATGGGTTCAGAGGTTGCCACACAACCCAATACTGAGCACTTCTGAGAGGGAAAGGATTCCCGCTTTAAGGGACAGTTGTAGCTAGCTGTCCTGGTTCTGACTCGGAAACTGCTGTCTGTTCACAGAAGATCTCCCTTATCACCACTATTTTGATAGCATCACAGGCCAGCAATATCCCTGGGATTCTCTCTGCTCATGGACCTTTTTAAACAAGTGCCACAATGAGCCCACAATGAGGATGACTTTGAAAATCACTTGGAGGCAATTTAGGCATATGGGCAATGACACCTCAGTCTCTCAAGAACAGGAGAATGCCAGGCTTCCCCGGGGAGCGAAGTGAATCACCGTTTTCAGGAGCCATGCTCCTTCAGCTTTAACCAGTTCTGTTTTGTGTGCCATCACTATCGTGGTTCAGTTTTGAACACCACACACACTTGATTTCCTTCCTTTTTTAGCAAGATGCTACTCCTAAGTACTTCCCACCCTACAGAAGATTCCTTTGGCTTCTGGAAGCACATTGCCTCACACTGATGTCTCTTCCTGTTCCTACCTATCAGTAGCTTATCCTGCTGCCACAAATATGCCACATATTTGCTACATGTACAATGGTGTACCTGTGAGTTAACTCTGAAGCAAGCCTGGGATGACAAGTAGCAGGCATCTACCAGGTGCACAGTTGGGAAGTAGGGACTCCATAAGCCATGGCCAGATTTTCATTTTATCTTATGTCTTACCAGCAACTTGGTCAAGTCTGTGATAATACACCCATACAGAGGAAACTGTGAAATCCCACATGCTGCAAAATCCCCCAGTCCCCTTTGCAACTTCCAATTCCTCCTACTGCCAAATCCCAGCAGTAGCTCACTTGCCCCTGTTCCTCCCATATGCCCTTATTCTTGTGCTTCAGTTGCTGGAGGAAGGGGGATACATAATTGATTGCTGTTGTGAGGCCAGGATAAAGGGTAAAATAGCAAACATAATTTGCATTGATGTCTATCTAGAGAGGCAAACACCTCCTGTCAGAGAAAACCTTGGCTGTCAATGTCTATGGTGCTACACAGGCATAAAATCATTGTTCAGTTTGATCAAATCCAGCCAGATCACAAAATTGTAATGTTATGTTGTAACATTTGTGGCCACCTTAATATATTACTGGCTGAGGATATCATTCTACGTAACTGTGGCTGGAGCCTTGTAATGCATGTAGGTTGTAATGCAGGCTAATGGGATTTATTATTGTATGGCTGAATAGTCCGTGGCTATGTAGGACACCACTAAATGGCTTCTTACACATATGCACATGCATTAACGTGTCTTTATGACTTGTATTACTATGCATGCTTTTACTGCTTTCCTATTGCTTTTAATACATTAACACTATACACAAAATTAATATTGTACTTGTTTGAAATGTTTCATGTCCTCTTTATTTGAAATTTGCAATTTGAACATATAGACTACACACCTGTTTGAAAAAATCTGGGAATCTCACAGATCAAGATCAAACAGAATGCAGGTAAATACATCTAATGGAGAGTTGGTTAGAAATGTCAGTACTCTTACATTTCATTTTATATCTCTTTTGCATTAAATAAAGGTTTTGCTCTTTGACATTTTTGGTAAATTTGCACATAGATTATTCAGAGATAGAAGACTCCAGAATGCATTGTGCTCTCATTGTCAATGCTGTATTATCTCTACAAGAAACCAAACATTTTCAAGTCATTTTTGTGCTAGAACTTTATCAGAGCTCAACAGCAGTTTAGATTGAGGTTATATTTCAGAATTACGTCTGTTAGTTGTGGTTACGTAAAAAAACACCCCACCCTCAATGTACTGCAAAGGATTGGATAACTCAACACTGACTGCGGTCTATTTATCATGAAAACACAAAGATAGTTTGTACAGTATGACTGGTTGTTTTCTGTGAATGTTTCCATTCATTATAAAGCAGAGGGAACATGTGGCAGAAACATCTCACATATTCCTTTTACCTTCTAGGAAAAGCAGATAGTGCTGACAGAACTACCATAGTAGAGGGTGTCTGCACTCATGCAACACCCTCTACTATGGGAATGAAGAAACTGATGCATCCCTGGACCAGGACTGCCAACTTATCCTTTAATTAGTGTTGTATCTGAAGATTCTCTGGTCAGTACAATACTGTGTGCAACATATTAGCATTTGAGCAATGTTAAAGAGGAACTTTACCCATATCTTTAAAATAACAACAAAGGCACCTTTATAAATGTTTCGTAATGACAATGTACAAACATATACAGGCATCCCTGAGTTACATACATCCGACTTAGATACGACTCCTACTTAAAAACGGAGGCTATTACTGTACAGCAGGTACAGTTGTAATGCTACCGCATTGGTACCGACGAGAAGTGCCCGCCTTTTTGGGTTTGTATAAGTTGGTTATTGGTAGACGTGCAGACGAGGGGTGCCCAACTCTTCTGCCGGGTAACTGTGAGGTTTTTACTGCTGTCTGTATCCTCATTAGAAATATTTAATCTCACTTCCTGTCCTTGAGACAACAGGAAGTAAGAGGAAATATACCCCTAGGAAGGGAAATTCACTCCTGCAAGAGTTATCATGGGGAAAAGGTGTCTCCACTGAAGCTTTATCACCAATCCTTGTTTCCACAACAACCCAACATTTTCAAAATCCAATTGTCACAGGGAGGTGAGGTGAAATCTGAACAGGGACACACACAGCAAACAAATGTTACAGGGGTTAACTCTTACCTATGCTATCCAAAACAAAGACCAATTTGGGCGGCTAGAGTTACACTTAAAAAATGTACCTGTTCCAACTTACATACAAGTTCAACTTAAGAACAAACCTACAGAACCTATCTTGTTCAGAACCCGGGGACTGCCTGTGCTTATAGATAATTGCAGGCTTTTTATTCTTTGCATACCTTATTTATCTTTTCCTCCCCATTCTTCTCCCAGTGGCCATTTTTATTTAGGACAGGTTACTATATCTTCTTTTCTTCCTGGAACTCTGGTACACTCTGTGGCTGCATGCTGATGTGATTTTTAGTGAAGGGGGTAAACGTCCACTTAAAGAACATTGGAGAAATAATACCTGTATGTATTGGCTTTGGGTTAAAAATCAGAAGAATCAGTGAATTAATATTACTATTTAAACTTGGATTATTGAGGCTGAATAACCCTAATTCTAATTCTTTCTGATACATCAGCCCTTCTGGCAAATGCCAAAATTGACACTTTGCCAGTCTAGTCTGCTGCCTGAATCTGCATTAAGAGTATCAGAATATTAGAGGCAATTATGAGCAATTCTTGGAGCTGTCATAGGAAGTCACATACAGAAACATCTACGAAGGTTCCCATATAACTTGTAAAATACTGATATTGCAGGGGACAACAATGGTATCACTTATTCCATCACGTGGATATTTCATTTTGAAATATATACACAGTAAATGCAGAAAAAACAGGCCGAGTCATTGAGGTGCAAAATACTCTGAGTAATGTGATTTTTACAATATTTTGAGTAAGCTACTAAATAAAAATACACTTTAACAGATTTAAAGCCTGTACTGGCTCTCTGCTTTTCTGAAGGAGTCATTTCTCTAGCCCAAAAAAAGGTGTTAAATTCAGCCCATTAGCCAATCATGCTGCTAAAACCTAACTACAGGCAACATTTTTTTTTTAGTTGTGGGGGAAGGGTGAGATCCTCTGTTAAGTTTTTATTGCTGTCTATGTCCCTATTGGTTAGGGAGAGCTACCCTAAGCTCCTGTCCCGGTGACAGGGTGTCATGTAATATATCTGTGATGTAGGCAAAGCCAACAACGCAAAACTATTTATACAGTAGATTGGAGGTAAGTGTTAGTTCATCTTTCAGGGTTTCATTGATCTCTGGGACTTCCTGTTCTGGTAATACCCACACCCCTCAATTACTGGCCCTGGTGTCACCGGCACAAGAAGTAAGAGGAGATCTCCTCAGTGAGGGCACAGACAGGAATAATTCTTACACTCTCTACTGAACACTGGAATTTGGAGTTTAATTTCTTAGGAGCATTTAATCCATGATGATTTTTTTTTTCCTCCATGGAGCAGCATTTCCTTGTTGTAAGCTAGGTAGAGTCATTAAGGAAACAGGAAATCAGAACATCGTTTTGTAAATATGAAACATGCAAAGTACTGAATTACTGAAGTGAGATAGTTCTGATTTCTATTTTTACAGTAGCTTTATTGAGCCAGTAACACAAATATAACTTCAGTTCACAGCAATTAAATGACCCAATTTGTAATGGTATTCCATGTTCACTTTTCTAAAATGCCCAATAATTGCACAAATATTACTTTTATCAATAACATTACTTGTAACAGACTGGCAACCCTTTTTCAGGTGGAACAAAAGGTGGTTGGAACATGCTAAGACAACATTACTACATAAAAGTGATTAAAATATAACCAACCTAAAACAAAACTTGGCTTTTGTCTAAGGGCTATAATATGAAAACCCCAAAATACCACCCCTGAAAAAAGGGATCCTTTTTTTGAAGGAAATCCATGCTGCAGACAAGAAGTTTAACGTAAAGAAAAGGCCCTAGCAATATACAATAACCACCCCTAAAATTAATTAAAAAGCGAATATATTGCACCCCTTGAAAAACTGAAGCCTTTGCAGAAAAAAAGGGTTGCTATGGATGGGACAGCAAGCTAAAGTAACTGCTGACTTCTAGTTAACCAGAAAATAACATTTTAAAAAATCCAATAATAAAAAGGCAGCAAGGGGGTTGATTGCCCAAAAGAGCTAACAGTCACAATTAAATTACAGTTTCCTAACTGACCCTCAGTTCAGTTTCCAATACACTGACACTATGGCTGCTCTGTGCCCCTGTCTTTTATAGTGAGGGGGGCTGACACATAGCAAAGACCCCATTATTGGCCATTTAAAGGCAGCTGACCAAAGTTTAAAGGCCCCTGCATTATCATTACAGTTAATGGAGGGTGGATGAATTGCCACATATGTTCACTGGAACTGCAAACTGAGAATAGCTTGGCTTCACCTCAATTCCACATCTGACCAGAACCCGAAGCTTATCCCTAAAAACGAGGTCATAACTGCAGGCCCAGAAGACCATGTAGATGTCTTCTGACACTGCATTACAAGGGTTGAGTATAGACTAGGGATGCACAGATACTTTTTGAGTACCAGTGCAGATACTTGGCATTTTCATGAGAACTACCAGGGTTGCAGCGGTTGCAGCTGGGGCCTGGCCCTGGCGCTCCACCACTGTCCTGAAATCATTAGTCTGTATTGTTTTGGAAAAACTGTCACATGACAATAAACAAAAATGTATCAGTACTCGTACTTGTAAGTACTCGGCAAGTACCAGTACTCGTACTCGCAATACTGGTATCTGTGAATCCCTTTATTTATATTTATAAAAACAAAATCGTACATTAAAACAGAGATGTACAAATCCTGGGAGCTCCGTGTGCTCCTTACAAATGACAGTTGCCTCCTAATTTTTGAATTTTTCTCTAGTCTAGTCTTGGAGCTCAAAAGTATCGGTACATGTACTCGGACTTGTACCGAGTATTGTACTTGGTATCTGTGCAACCCTAGTATAGACTATGGAAGTTCACTCCTATAAAAATAGCATTTTGCAAATCATTTCTAAAAATAATTTATAAAATGTCTGCATGTATAATTAATGCACAGTTAAAACATTTATGTGAATGTAATTGATATGTGGGAGTGTTAGCCACTTGTGGCAGAGATCTCCTGAGTGTTCTTTAAACTGACCTCTAAAATAAAATGGCTAGTGGGCGCCGTTTTTTGGTGGAAGAAGCTTTGCATGTCTCTTCGACAAAAAAAAAAAATTGTTCTCCTTACAAGTTTTTTTTGTTATGTACCCTGCCTGAGGCACATAATGTAAGATGCCAAAAAGTGGAGATAATGTCAGGATATTGTATCATCGTTGGCACACCGATGGCTAATGAGGATGGTACTGGCAGCGGAAGAAGCATCAGAAAAAATCGCAGCAATAGAGTGCAGAGCTGTCATCACTGGTCAGAGCAAACTCAAAAGTAAATTTGCCATGTTCTGCATACTGGCATGTGTCTGAGTGGAGACCGACCGTTGAGGAGGCTTCCCTTGAAGCTTGTGTCCCTTGACCCTGAGGATGGGAACAGAGGAGGAGTGACAGCGAGCTGCACGAGTGCCAAGGATGTAGCAGACACTTTTACCAGGTAGAAAGTCCAGAATCTGGAACGGAGGCAGGCCAAGCAGAGCCGAGGTCAAGCCAGGCGGGCAGCAGGGTGTTTGAAGCAGAAGACAGGAGCGAGATACAAACAGAAGCCAAGGGTCAAATCCAGCCAAGCAGCAAAGTACAACACAGGAGGCAAAAGGAAGTCCAATGAACAGGCCGAGGTCAGGAGGCGGGCAGCAATCAAGAATGGTCAGAGGCAATCTGGGTCAAAAACAGGAAGTCAGTAAACAAGGCAGGAGCAAGGAACACAGGGAACCAGCTGAAGATCATCCAGCAACTAAGGATATGGCAGGCTGGTTTATATAGGCCAATCCATTAGCAGCAAATGTGTCATTTCCTGTGGGCCTTACGTGCACACGTTTTCGTGCAGAAGTTTGTTGTCCAGTTACTCGGAAAACGGGGCCATGCGCAGAGGTGCTTGGTGCCTTACAGCATGTTATGGCAGGTGCTCCTGCACCCACCCAACCCTAAGTTGCGCTTTTAGATGAAAGTGGTAAAGCCATAGGTCTTTTAATGATATGATATGATGTCCTTTTTTGAGAGATAGCATACCTAACGTAGCTTCACTTTATCAAATTCAATATATGTGCCAGCGCTCCTAATCTGCTGATTCATATCTGTGAACAGTTTCCAGTTAACTCAGTGCATGTCTGAGATAGCATGTTAATCATATCATTACTTGATCTATGTCTAACAATGTGAAATATGTTCAAATATATATGAAACCACAAGCAGGAAAATGTTTCTGTGCTGCCTCTTTATATTAAAGTGACACTAAACATAGGAGTTAAATCTGAAAAAATGCATCCAAGTACCTTAACTATTAACAAACCATATCTTATTTGTGTATCACTGGACTGTAGACCCTCAAATAAGCTCTGAATTCATGCTGACACTGTCCTTCCTTCTGGAGGGTGGCTACTCTTGTTATGCGTGGTCCCTGTGTGTGTTGTAAAGTAGTCACCGCTCCAAACTCACTCCCATGATGGACTACAATCTCAGGTTTAGTTCACTAATTTGTATTGACATTGTAGTCCATCACGGGAATGAGCTTGAAGTGGTGACTACTTTACAACACACACAGAGACCATGGGGAACATAAGTAGCTACCATCCAGAAGGAAGGGCAGCGTCAGCACCAATTCAGAGATGATCTGAGATCTACAGCCGAGTGATACACAAATAAGATACATTTTTGTTAATAGTTAAGGTACTTGAATGCATTTTTAAGATTTAACTCCAACAGAACAAAAGGGTGGTGTTAGAGCATCACAAAGGTCAGTAGAACTTGTTACTTTGCTCTAAATGTTTTTGTGCTATTTCCCATGTATTGCATTGTAGACAATTTGTGATTAATTTTTTTATATGTTTTAACATGTGTTTAACAAGGTATTTTGCTTGTATTTTACATGCAGTAAGATTTTTGTTATGGAAATTGTGTTTGTGGGAAACAAACACAGAAAGCAGAATTTTTGTTAATGGAAACCTGTCCTACTATGCTTCTGAGAATGCAGGCTGGCTGTTTCTGATTTGAATACCTTGTCAGGTCACTGAACAAGCAGCGCCTGAAATTAGAGTGAAGTTCACACTCCTGATCTGCGCTAGTAATACCACCAATAAATGAATGGTGTTTTAACAGAAGGTTTAGGGGGGTGCCAGACAGGTCAAATTGGTAGGCTGTTCAGCAAATGCAGAACGGTAAAATTTGGGGCCAAATCGAAGTTTGGACCAAATTTGAAGTTCATCCCTAATCCTAACCTGAAAGGAAAGCTATCAGACAATGCTGCTTAGTTATTGTCTGGCATTTAACAATAGAAACTCATTTTTCAGAGTAACGTATGTAATATGGTGCAATAATAACATGTCATGGTGTGGAACACACACTAAGACATAACAGTGTTCGCTATGGGACATAATTACAACACGTTGGCTAAGGCAGACATTTTGCCAGCCTGAATTTGAAGGGATTTGCAGCACATTCACCAGCAACATTTGGTGCTTTTCAAATACGGCAAATGTGTTATTGACAAATGTTTATCGCACTAAATTACAAATGTATAATTATTATTAGTAGAATAATTTTTACATGAATCTGTATTTCATATTTATAAATAGCACACCGATTTTACAAGGAAATACCATCTCTGTGGACTCAATCACGAGTCAGAAACACGAGTCAGGTCCTCAGTAAAAAATTGAGTTTTGGGTTTAGTGCCCTGTGCTCTCATCAACCGATGTGCAGGCTTCAAACCTGCTCGCCAGCAACTATAAAAAAAACAACATCCAGGAGGATCAGTGCTCCTTTTTTATAATGAATAATCAATGTTATTTCTGTCCCCACCATTCTAAAGCATGGTTGAGCAGTCATAGCAATCATAGTTGCCATGCAGGGTACACTATGCTGAAAATCCCCTGCCAGGGCCTGTGCCTATAGAGCTGTGGAAAGGTATCCACTTACTGTGGACAATTTATATACTGTATTCATGAAGTTTGAAGGGAAACAATGTTTTTTTAAATAATTTTAAAAGTATACAAATGTGTGAACTCATATTTTACATAAACATTTTTTTAATTATATGTGTAAAATGTTTTTTTTAAAGCTAATGTAAAGGCAAAACGTTTGTATTATTATTTTAATGTTTTTTTTCATACGTCAATATATGTATGCTTAGTTGTCTTTTAAAAGAGCCCTGCATTATCTCTACACTTTATTTGTTTTCATGATTTAGAGTCCTTTATTTCAAAGTAGGGAAAGTTTCCTATTATTCTCCATCCAGTCCACTGGAAACAAATCCCTGCATTTATTAAAAAAAGGCCTCCGTCCATACTCGCTCTACCTCCCGCCTTCTTCCATGCTGCCGAAGCATGTAGGACATTTTTATTTAGGACAGGTTACTATATCTTCTTTTCTTCCTGGAACTCTGGTACACTCTGTGGCTGCATGCTGATGTGATTTTTAGTGAAGGGGGTAAACGTCCACTTAAAGAACATTGGAGAAATAATACCTGTATGTATTGGCTTTGGGTTAAAAATCAGAAGAATCAGTGAATTAATATTACTATTTAAACTTGGATTATTGAGGCTGAATAACCCTAATTCTAATTCTTTCTGATACATCAGCCCTTCTGGCAAATGCCAAAATTGACACTTTGCCAATCTGCTCAGACAGGGGGCTTCTAATGTGAGGCAGGAAATCCTAATCTGTAGGGGAAATATTGATGTGAAAAGGGGGTAGAGGGCTCTAATGTACAAGTAGAAACCCCATGTTGTTTTTTGTGTCTTTTTGTTGTTTTTTTTGTTGTCTATAAAGTCCATACCAGACCACTATCTATTGCATACATTTAATGGGTGCCATGACTGAAAAAGGGTTGAGAAATGCTGCTTTACACTGTAGACCATGTTACTAATGCCTTGCCATTAATCATCTGACAGGGCACTTAAGGAAGTCCAGATTTTGATTTTAACAGTATCAGGTTTTTAGCTGATTCATATACCATGCATGCTGAGTTTTAAAAGAAATATGCATGTAATACAGTTCCACAGCCCCATCAAATACGTGCTTAAATTATAATGATTATTGTTATTCTTATTATTACTACAGGCATTTATCTAGCACTATCAATGTATGCAGCACTTTTTCATATTATTAATTCACATCAGTCCCTGCCTTCAAGTAGTTTAAAATCTAAGGTCCCTACATACACACACACACACATATACTAGGATCAATTTAGACAAGATTCAGTTAACCTACCAGCATGTCTATGGTACAGGTAATGTTAAGTATAGTTAAGGTGGAAGTATAGTTACTCATTTTTAGCATTTGGTGTCAAACTGTTAAAGCAGAAGTCCAGCCAACAATAAAAACTAATAGCCCATTAAAAGATAAAATAATGAAACCAGCTTTTCCAGCAATATTTACTTGCAACCCAAAGCTTTTCCCCTTATTACCTTTTTCCTGCCACTAGATGGCCAGCATCATTAAACCCACTTTCTCTGAGCCCAAGATCTCCCGGACACACCCCACCCTGTGACTGGACAGTGAAATGAGAAGCAGCACAGTGATAAGCTCATCTTTTTGTCACTCTGCTTTCTTTTTCTAGCAGCAAGCACTTGTCAGTACATGAGCAGATTGGCTCCTTTTTACTTATTCCACTCACAGAGGGACTGCAAGAGGCTGATACCAGGTCACATTCAGGTATATATACTGCTTCAATTTAAAAAATACATTTATGGATGTATTTATTGACTGCATAGCCACAATCATTTACCTAGAGTTCAGCTTTAACAATGGTAATTGGTGACTGACATGTTCTTGCATGTGTACTACTTCCATCTCTACTTCACACAAACAATATGTATATAACTGGGTTTTTAAATGGTGATTTCAGACAACAAAGTGGCCACTTAACCATGTAAAAAAAACCCGCTTCATTGAAATTACTGATGTCATCGCCATTTAACCAAAAACATTCAACTTTTGTATTCTTTGGATGATTAATCACTACAACAAGAATATAAATAGTACGGTATTATACAGAGCTTACATATGCAGATGCAATGTACGAACTCAGTAAAATACATGGAAATCAAAGAAACATAATGTGCAGTACAAGGTCACTGTGTACCAGATCAACCAGATACACACAAAAACCTTTACAGCCAATATCAGAGTTCCTACCCAAGGAGCCAAGGAGTTAACATTGCACATTATGTAAAACAGGAAGGAAAATATTTTCAGTGTTAGGACTTTAATACATATTTTAGTTGTATTAATCTAAAGCCTTAATGGCTTTCCGAAGAAGACTAAAAATGTTCTCCATCTGACAACAAAGGCGAATGGTTTGGGACAGTGCCATGCTCTGTCAGGGAGCTTTTCCCATACAAGGTATAATATGTTATTAGGTGATTGAAACTAACATTGTCATCCCATTTCTGAAATATGAAGCACTGGAACATCTAAGAAAATCTTAAAGGGTAATCAAAATTTGGGAAAATGGAATTACCCCCTCAAATCTGGCCCCTTCTCCCCCCTGCTATACTTACCTTTTGCCGAATGATCCTTCCCCTTCTCAGGTGTGGGTGTACTATCTGTGCCCCGTACTGCTGTGTAGCGCAGCCCTGCACTCTGGACTTTGAATTTTGTTTGCAAATGGCGTTTACTCATTGAATGCGCTGACCCATGAGAAGCATTTCTGGCCACGCTGACCATTGAGAAGTGCTTATGACTGTGCTATCTAAGCACTTCTGACCAATGAGAAGCGCTTCTTGCAAAGAAGCGCCATTTGCGAGCTAACTTAACGATCCAGAGTGCAGGGAGGTGCTACACAGCTGTATGGGGTACAGATAGTACACCCGTAGAGGCAAAAAGGAAGAATCATTTGCTGAAAGGTAAGCATACCGAGGGGCCAGATTGGAGGGTGTAATTGGATTTTCCCAAATTCACCTGGGAAAGTGGAATTACCCTTTAATTCTTCATTCCAAATGTGTCTGGTCATTCCTTACTTCTAGATAAATACAAGTATTCAATGCCAGACAAATGGAAATTCACAATTTTAAACTTTTGAATTCACAGATTCTTATTTGTGTGCACTACTTTCATCGCTCTTTTATCAGCTGTAACATTTTCTAAAAGTTTCATAATTAGTTAATTCCTTTCAACCTATGTGGAAAATGTTTATTTTTAACTTTTGGCTCCTAAACTTTCTCTTTCTCTTGAGGCTCAGAAGTATACAGCATGATTGTTCTTTTATGTGGAAAGGATCTGAGAAAGCAAAGAAATCAGGTTTAGAAAAACAATACTTATAGCTTATTTTAGGCAAACATTGTAATTGAATCCAGGGGTATTTTCACAATTATACATTTAGAGGATTAACAAGAACTAAACACAGTCAACTTAAAGCTGCTTTATTGTCTTCTGGCAAAACAAAGTACAACTGTGTTCCCATTTGAAAAGACACATATCATTAGCAAAAAGAAAAATACTGAGGGGGTTATTCACAAAAGGGTGAAGAGTTTGGAGAAGGCAGGAGAAGTGAACAATTTAGGACAACATAGCTGAACTGGAAAGTGAGCTGAATTGGAGAATTTTATCAAATCAGCTATTTTGGCCTAGATTGTTCACTTCTCCTGCCTTCTCCAAACCCTTTACCCTTTTGTGAATAACCCTGTGAATTTTTAGGAGATTCGTAGATTCTTAAGGTACCAATTGCAATTAGTATATTGACTTATGCTAAAATATTGATCAGTGGGTATAGTGCTGGATTTAAATCTCAGAAATTTCAGGAATCTGTGGACTCCAAGGCACTAGTGCCTTTATCCTAAAACCTCCAAAATGAGTGCACTGTAATATTAATGCTCTTTAAAGGCTTACTGCATATAGAAGAACAAAACAGTTTCACAGAGTACCTTCTCAAGTCCCTCCAATAGATTACACTTGTCTGCACCGGCAAACTGGTGTTACCTTCCCTTCAACATTGTTCTGGCAGCAGAGTCTGTCCTCATTATGTTCTGGACCACTCTAGCTGTCAAAAAATCTAAGCCATCCTCCTACTGAAAGCATTTGAAATATATTCTTCCTCAGGAGAGCACACAGACATGCACATCCGTGCAGAGTTCATGCCTGTGCAGAGACCTGCTCATGGGACATTAAGAAATACAATGGCCCCAGGTAATGAGTGATAAAGTAGCAATTATTTAAAAAAAAGTTTTCCAACCTGTATGATCAATATTTACCCATGTGAGCCTTAGTTCAGGGAGGGGGAAGCACACGCTGGTATCTTAACCTTGGGTGCTTGAGGACCTTATACTTGTACTACCTTCCAAACCACACTGAGGTTTACAGCTAGGTTCAGCCTCTGGGGTTCTGGTGCTACTGCTCCCCCTGCATCCACATTCACACCTGAGGATTTTATCGCTTGAATGTCTAAGCTACAATGCTCAACAGGAGGAATCCCATTGTTTTCAATGGCACTTGTTCACAGCTGAGAATTCTGTTGCTTGTAAAAAATGCCTGTAGCTCAGAAAAGTACATGAGTTGCAAGCGTTTTGGCCCCAATAAACTTCAATGGGAGCACCTAAAAATGCTTAATGCCCAAACCTGCATTTTTGCAAGATTTTTTTGCTTAGTAACTAGCTTTGAATTGGCTAAAAATAAAATATGCTTGCAAAAATGCCTGTAAAAATGCTCAAAAAAATTCTGAGAAAACACCCAAAGGCGATCAGTTTAAGGCTGTATGGGGCATTGCTGTAATGCTAGTAAGTCTTCTTGCGGTAATCATAAACAGCATATTTTGTCACCTTCCTAACAAAAAATTATTTGAAAGTGTGTTTTATGTTGTACAATGTTCTTATGTAGACCGATAACACCAACTAGAAAAGATTGTATTGGTAACTTATTCAGTTTCAGACATTTGCTTAGTGGGTTGGACTGATAGCACAAGATACAGTATACATAATATAAACATAAAAGTGAGTAGGGAGGCATTTGTTGTAGCCGCTGAAAGAAAAAAGCAGCTACAGTATGTCGACAAAGCTCTAATTCCTAAATGTTATGTAGGGGGGAAAATGCAATAATGAAAAGGCTTTTAGCATGCAGAGATAAAAAAAAATAATGCACTCCAATGGTCAGCTGAAAAAAAAAAAAAAAGATTATTTCAAAGTGGGAGTAGCATTTAACTACCTATTGACTGTCTTGATATCTGGCTAGAAGCTTTTTGATGTGAAACATGAAGGAGTACCTACAGTGCTTATAATTAAGTGCAGCTGTTATTCAGTCACCGGCTATGTAAAAAATATGTTGTAAGAGAAAGGGATATTGTGTTTATAGGTTTTAATGTATATCAGATATAGCAGATGACACATTTATAGAATTGTTAAGCTTACATTAATATATTTATGGCCCCCATATAGTGAAACAGACAGCAAGATATAAAGCCTTTCCATTCTGCTTCATTTTATGTGTCAAAAGCAGGATACCAAGAGGAGGCACTACTGTTTTTTTTAGATAAAAGTCTTGATAAAAAGTCTGCATACTATAAAAGAAGGGAAACAACGTTCAAGCTGTATTCACTGCAAACAACTAAATGAACATTTGAAATATATATACTTGAAAGATATATCACCCCCCCTCTGGTGGTGATTCTTTAGGTGAAAGCTTATCTAAACCCCCAAACAAAGATTTAACATACTGCAGCTTACTAGTCCTTAGATGTAGTTTTTTTTACCCTTTATTTTCACTTGATGATCCATCCAGTAACACACATCCTGCATTAGGGTTGCTCCACTCTATGGAGGAGCAATGGAGTCACCATTGGACAGCAGCAGTCACCCTGTGGAGAGGTAGTTTTAGATGGACTAGCAGACTTAGGTGGACTTAACTAACAAATTAAAGCTGAACTCCAGCTAATACTTTTTGTAAATCCTTTATTAACAGAAAGAAAAGGTAATAACTGTTGGTTATGTGTTTAGATGAAGCACTGAGATCTTGAGGAATGCTGAATTAAGTTTTACTTGCTTACATGTAAAGAAGTTACAACCGCCCTGGTTAAACAATTGAAGTTTAACCAGGGCGGTTGTAACTTCTTCCAGGGAATGTGAGTATACAGCATTGTGCAGGAAACATATATAGAGAAAAAACAACTTCCTTGGTATCATAGATACACATACACATAGAAAGTAACAATGTACTACAGCTCCATCTACAGCTCAAACATATCAGTATATGCTGTTGTATTTCCAACACCCCTTCTTAACAGCATGTGCATTGCTACATGACATTTAGCTTCTCTCTAAGGAAACTGTAACAATACTTTGGCAATGGCTTGGTGAGTGCATCCGCAGTCATTTCTTCTGATAAATAATATTTGATGTCGATAATGGCTTGCTCTTGAGGGTCCCTAAGCAGATGATACTTCACGTCAATGTGCTTGGTTCTAGGGCTGACCCTTTCTGATTTTGTCAGCTTTATACATCCTTGGTTGTCTTCAAAGATTGAGATGGGATTTGACATGTCTATACCCATGTCTATTAAAAGCTGTCAAATCCATATTGCTTCTTGACAAGCATGTGCTGCTGCTATGTATTCAGATTAAATTGAGGAAACTGCAACAGTTGTTTTCTTTCCGCTAGACCAACTTATGGTCCCTTCCCCATATTGGAAGATGTAACCACTTGTGGATTTGCGGTCTGCACAGTCTCCGGCCCAATCAGCATTCGTATAT
Organism: Nanorana parkeri; assembly: GCF_000935625.1. Classification (NCBI taxonomy): domain Eukaryota; kingdom Metazoa; phylum Chordata; class Amphibia; order Anura; family Dicroglossidae; genus Nanorana; species Nanorana parkeri. Next base: position 251,681 of record NW_017307628.1, read on the forward strand.
CCAACTTGTTTTGGGTTTGAGACTGCTGGCAGTTGTAGCTTCATCCAAATTGTTCCTTTTAAATATTGTATTACCCTCTTTACTGCGTTCCATTCACACTGATAGGGTGCTGCGACTTTCTAAAGAGTATGCCCACTGTCCCTGTCTATGTCTGTCACAGTAGCAATGTATGGTAGCTTTCCGATTGCTCTGCAGTACATGCCATTGTTGTGTGGCAATTTTCTGCTTCATTGCTTTTTTGGTAGCCTAGTTCCATAGGTGTTTTTACTTCCTTTTCACCTTGTATGTGGAATTGTTCCAACATTTCTGCAATTTTAGCTTCCATCTTCTTCCCTCTCTATTTGAATTCCCAGATAGTGACTGATGTTTTCTAGCTCTTTTATTTCAACGTTTTGCTTGACTATAGTTCCCTTCTTGTTCAAAACAGGTTATAATGCTATCAACATAAATTAGGATGTATATCCATCCGTCTTCTTGATTCCTGGAATAAAGACAGGGATCTGCTTTGCTTTCTGGGAATCCCTCTTTTATGAGTATTTTCATTCACTTTCTCATTCCACACTCATGTAGATTGCTTGAGTCCGTAGATGCTTTTGTGGAGTTTACAAACAAGGATGTGTCCTTGCTCAAACCCTGGTGGTTGCTCCATGTAGAGATTGTCCTTATCACAAATAATTACCATATCCAAAATTGACCATAGACGACGCTTTAACAGCTTTTACAGCTCATCAGTGCTATCGGTGATTAATGGCCCTAGAATTATTGCTCACACTCCGACGTTCGCGGCGATATGTAACATGTGCGGCGTAATGGGTGCAATCTTAGTTTTTATTCTTTTTCATATGTAACTTTACATTTTTTTTTGGCAACTTTAATTTTTTTTCCACTAAACTTTATTGCTATCACATAGGGGGTTTTCTTAGCAAAGAGGATGTGACAGGTTCTCTTTATGGAGGCATCAGGGGTCTCCAAGACCCCTAATGTCACCTGGGACCCCCAAAGAAGCTGATGAAGCAGAGATCTGCTTCGTCAGCTTCTCTCCAGCATCTGAAGCTGGAGAGTGACACAAGTGATGTAGTGGAGGTCTGCAGGCAGGGGAACCTATGTGCATTGAGGTACCCCCTTGTACCCCTACATTTTTGCTCAAGAATTAAAGTAAAACGGACCTTTAATACAAAAAATTTAAATCTAAAAAATAAAAATAATGAATTCACCGAGGTAATCCAAAGGTCAATTACGACGTCCAGCGCTGTCCACGACAACACCAACTCTTTGAAATAAAAAAGAACCCAGACACCCTCTGACCTGTCCGCACCCGACGAACTGAAGCCGCAGATTGAACAATTTGAAAGATGCCGGCGATTGAACAATTTGAAGAAAAATTCCTCCCTGATCCCATAAGGCAATCGGATATTCCCTGGATCTCTGATGCTTAATATACTGTACCTATAAGAACTCAATATCCAGTAATATTCTTTGCATTTAGGAATACATCCAGATTTATTTTAAAACAATTAACTGAGCTAGCTAGAACTAGCTCCTTGGGGAGTCATTTTCACAGCTCTAACTGTGAAGAATTCTTTCCGTATGCAAAGGTTAAACCTGTTTTCCTCCAGACGCAAAGAGTGCCCCCTTGTCCTTTGCAGTGACCATAAAGTGAATAATTTGGTACGAAGCTCACTATATGGACCATTTATGTATTTATACATGGTGATCGTGTCCCCACTTAATCACCTCTTCTCCAGAGAGAACAAATTCAGGTCAGATAATCTTTCCTCATAGCTGACCTCCTTCATGCCTCTTTTGAGTTTAGTCGCCCTTCACTGCACTCTCCAGTTCCACAACATCCTTTTTGTGAACTGATGCCCAAAACTGAACCTTATATTCCAGATGAGGTCTTACGAATGCTTTGTACAGGGGCAGGATTATGTCTCCCTCTCTCTGGAGTATATACCCCTTTTAATACAAGAAAGTATTTTGCTTGCTTTAGAAACTGCGGCCTGATCAGTCTATGATCTACTAGAACACCCAGATCTTTGTCCATCATTGACTCCCCCAAACATACTCCCCCTAGAGTGTATGACGCATGCATGTTTTTAGTCCCCAAGTGCAGATATTTACATTTCTCAACATTAAGCCTAATTTGTCCAATCACACAGTGCATTCAGATCTGCTTGTAGGTTGGAGACATCCTGTAAGGACTGTATTCCACTACAAAACTTGGTGTCATCTGCAAACACAGAAATAGTACTTTTAATTCCCAACTGTATGTCATTTATAAAGAGATTAAACAGTAAGGGGCCCAACACTGAACCTTGGGGGACACCACTAACAACCTCAGACCATTCAGAGTATGAATCATTGATCACCACTCTCTGAATACGGCCCTTAAGCCAGTTTTCTATCCAATTACAGATTGAATACTCTATACCAACTGACCATAACTTATACATTAGGCGTATGTGGGGAACTGGGTCAAACGCTTTTGCAAAGTCCAAGTATACTATATCCACCGCCATTCCTCTGTCCAATTTATTACTCACTTCCTCATAAAAAAAAAGTAGGCTTGTTTGACAACTTCTGTCTTTTGTGAATCCGTGCTGACTATCACTTATGATATTATTTTCAAGCAAAAACAGTTGTATTTGATTCTTGATCAAACTTTTAAGTATCTTCCCAACAATTGAAGTTAAACTTACAGGTCTGTAATTACTTGGTAAAGACTTTGATCCCTTTTTAAATATAGGCACCACATTGGCCTTGCGCCAATCCATTGGTACCAAGCCAGTCATTATAGAGTCTCTAAAAATTAGATACAATGGCTTTGACGTTATACATCTCAATTAATTGAGGACACGTTAGTAAGCCATCAGGTCCAGGTGCTTTGTTCACCTTAATGTCACCGCTAGCCCCACGTATCTGTTTACAATTGGCCAGCATCTATCATACTTTCATTCTGTGGCGGGAGTTCATCGTTTGCAGGGGGGTCGGTGGGTGTAGTTTTTTTTTATTTTGACGAGTCAGCATCGTCGTGAACAGCGCTGGACGTCGTGATTTACCCTTGGATTACCTTGGTGGATTAATGTTTGTAACTTTTGGGATTTTTATTATTTTATTAAAGGACTTGTAAAACTTTTTTTTTTTTCTTTTCAATTAAAGGATTTTTTTAAGAGTGGGCTCTTTATTTACTTACTTATACTTACTTTACTTATTTCCCTTTAGTGAATGAGTAGGGGTACAATTACCCCTTACTCATTCACAAGGGGGGGCAGCATCTGGATGCCCGCTTTATTAAAGGGGGTACCCCGATGCAAATAAGCCCCCTGCCCGCAGACCCCCACAACTACCGGGTCAGGGTTGTGGCAGAAGTTGCCCTTGCCCTCATCAGCATGGGGACCATGCGCTTTTCCAGGTGGATCCCTGGAAAGGCTCCCTCCAAATGCAGAGAGCATGTGGCCTGGTATGGAGCAGGGAGGGGAGGGCGTTCGCTCGCTTGTTTCCTGCCCTGCCATGCCTGTGCTCAGATTAAGGGTCTGGTAGGAAATTTTAGAGGGTCCCCACTTTTTCCCCCCTGTTTTTTGGGGGAGTGAGGTTCCCCCTTAAAATTCCTACCAGACCTAAAGGGCCTGGTATGAGTTTTGGGGGGAACCCTGCGCACTTTTTTTATGTTTAATTCCTTACTTGCTTACCAGACCTAAAGGGTCTGGTATGGATCGGGAGGGGGACCCTGCGCCATTTTGTTTGTTTCCATGTATGGGAAGAACGGTCTGCTTCGCCAGACTGTTCTCCCAACTTCGGCTGTGACTTCGGCTCAGCCAAGCCGAAGCATATGCGTTCAGCTCAGCTGAGCTTTTCGGCTGCTGTCTGGGCTATTGTGAACCGAAGGGTTCCAACGGCTATATCCTTCAGCTCCTTATGAAGCACTGAGGTCATCCTGTACCATCCTGTACTATTTTATATCCCAGTTCCTGAGATTTGTTTACTAATGAGAATTTATGGACGAAATAAAGAATTGTGTCTTGCTCTTGAGGAGAAAAAAAAGAAATTTCCAATTCACCTTTTCATCTCAATAGGAATGGGGGACAGTAATCTGGAGTACAGTAGTTTGTATAGCAGGCATAATGCATGTCTGATTGGAACACCCTGGCTACAGACCCCTTTAAAGGTTGTCAGAGGCCTCCCAATCTCTAACACTTTGGGAATAGCAAGGAGGAAGCGCCTAAATTAGTATACACACCAGGCACTCAATCAGGGGCGTAACTAGAAATCACAGGGCCTCATAGTAAAATTTTGTATAGGACCCTGTGATTTCTGAATTGCAGCACCATTCCACATCCCTGTTATGGTGGACCGCTTTGTAATAGAGGTTGACATCTGGAAGACCATCCCATCCCAATCCTCACCCAATACATTGCTGGCATATGTGTTTTTTTTTTTTTAAATACCTCAGCAAAGGTGGAAATGGCCTTAAAATAACAAATATGGATGCTGCACTTAAATCTTTTTCTGGCTCTTTAGCAGCAGCGGTAATATACTTCCCACTGGTCTCTTCTATATTACATTTCAGTATGGCTGTACCAGACAACTCTTAAAGCTAGAATTTGTTAAACAGGAAAAGCACTGATAAAGGCCAATCTGATATTGTGCAAAGGGAGGCAAATGTTCAGCATATTTGTGTGTAAATTGTGAATGCTCTTTAGATTTTGGAGCACAATGGATGAGTAGTTTTGTTATAAGAGATACCATAGCTGTACTTCAGTATTAGGAATTATAATAATAATCACAGAAAATCATCACTAGTGATTAGATAAAACTGCTTTCCTGGTGTTAGTGTGAGAAAGCAATAAGAACAACCTCTTGTTATTTAACATGTGCTACGCCCTTTTCAAATAGACAGAGTTAGACAGCATGTTTGTTCTATGATAAGAGATTATAATGACCATTATTTTAAAAACAACTAATGTGCCAAAAACTTTGGGTCTAAATCAACTGTCAGTAAAAGTTTTTTTTTGCAAGGTGTTTTTGATAGTAATAAATAAATATTTAGAATATGGAGAACTATGGGGTCAGTGTTTTTCCCCATAGTTCTCCTTAGGGTAACGGGAGGACACAAACTAGCGTCCTCCCGTTATCCTAAGCTCAGTATACAGCTCGCGGTATACTGAGACGCCGCAGCCGGAGCGGATCCCGACGTAGATGACAGGATCCGCCCAGCTGCATGAGTGACAGCTGGCTCTGTCTATCTAGAGGCAGAGCCAGCTGTACCAGCCCCCTCCCCCATCCGTTCCGCCAGTCAGCGCTGGCAGATAGGAGCGGGGAGAGGGGAATCCAGCCCCTCCCCCTGTCACTGCAGAGAGCCGTGACAGGATCGGAAGGTGAGCGAACCTGGTATGTGTTCGCTCACCTCCCGATCTACTGAGCCGACCTGTGACAGTCTCATTGTCACAGGTCGGCTAGAACTATGAGGTGAGTGGAAATCACTCATCTCATAGTTCTCCTTTAAAAAATGTCTAAATAAAACTGACTCAAACTATTTCCTTATAAGGGATAAGAGCACTATAAAATAAAAAGCACTGAAACTAGCTCTCCCTGCCTGATACATACTTACCTAGACTTCCCTACTATGCTTTTCTTCCATATTAGCTTCAGATTACAAGTAAGGCTACATAATATCACATTCTATGAGTACTTGTTTTTCTTTGTGAACTGTAATTGTGAAGGTGACTATAAATCAGAATGTCTGTAATGGCCGATTGGTGTGTGAAATGAGACATAGAGGTAGAACATAGTTGGACAGAATTTATTTTCCTGCAATTGGTAAAAACATTGGGGAGAGTTATCTTTTTTTTAAAAGTCTGCTTCCAAAAATAAATAAATAAGAAAATGGCACTTAGCTTTTCATTGTTTATATGTTTTTGTACAGCTTTCCTCAGGAAAATATTTTTAATATAATAAAAAATATGTAATGATTATAGACTATTAACCTTCCTGGAGGTAATCCCGAGTGTGGCTCGGG
>NW_017307628.1:257874-292012 GCF_000935625.1 Nanorana parkeri
GGGGTCAGTGTTTTTCCCCATAGTTCTCCTTAGGGTAACGGGAGGACACAAACTAGCGTCCTCCCGTTATCCTAAGCTCAGTATACAGCTCGCGGTATACTGAGACGCCGCAGCCGGAGCGGATCCCGACGTAGATGACAGGATCCGCCCAGCTGCATGAGTGACAGCTGGCTCTGTCTATCTAGAGGCAGAGCCAGCTGTACCAGCCCCCTCCCCCATCCGTTCCGCCAGTCAGCGCTGGCAGATAGGAGCGGGGAGAGGGGAATCCAGCCCCTCCCCCTGTCACTGCAGAGAGCCGTGACAGGATCGGAAGGTGAGCGAACCTGGTATGTGTTCGCTCACCTCCCGATCTACTGAGCCGACCTGTGACAGTCTCATTGTCACAGGTCGGCTAGAACTATGAGGTGAGTGGAAATCACTCATCTCATAGTTCTCCTTTAAAAAATGTCTAAATAAAACTGACTCAAACTATTTCCTTATAAGGGATAAGAGCACTATAAAATAAAAAGCACTGAAACTAGCTCTCCCTGCCTGATACATACTTACCTAGACTTCCCTACTATGCTTTTCTTCCATATTAGCTTCAGATTACAAGTAAGGCTACATAATATCACATTCTATGAGTACTTGTTTTTCTTTGTGAACTGTAATTGTGAAGGTGACTATAAATCAGAATGTCTGTAATGGCCGATTGGTGTGTGAAATGAGACATAGAGGTAGAACATAGTTGGACAGAATTTATTTTCCTGCAATTGGTAAAAACATTGGGGAGAGTTATCTTTTTTTTAAAAGTCTGCTTCCAAAAATAAATAAATAAGAAAATGGCACTTAGCTTTTCATTGTTTATATGTTTTTGTACAGCTTTCCTCAGGAAAATATTTTTAATATAATAAAAAATATGTTATAATTATAGACTATTAACCTTCCTGGAGGTAATCCCGAGTGTGGCTCGGGGTTAATTTTCAGTACCAAAAGCGGTAACCCCGAGCCACACTCAGGATTACCTTCTCCCTACGAGCCCCGCTGTGTCCTCCGGCTGATGCCCGCAACCGTCTTCCGGGTTCCGTCCCTTGCGAGCGGCCGTGTCGCAGGGGGGCAGAACCGGTGGGAAATTTAAGAGTAAAAAAATAGGGAAAAAAATATTGGGATAATCAGACCGCCAGGGAGATTAAGCAAAAGGACACAGAGGAACTAAACTCTGTAACCTGTGCCTAAAAAAGGCAGGTAGAGGGTAGGGAACCAAGTCTGAACCAGTTTGGTTCAAACCTGAGCTGCTCCAAACCTGGTAGGAGGTCCTCTTAAACACAAAAGGAAGCTTATTCCATGCCGCCAGTCAACTGCTGGCAGCAAATTCCCCATCCGCAGCTTGACATAAGCAAAGGGTCGGGATTCTGTGATATCATCCCAGATAGCAAGGACAACTTGCTACAAACTTGTGGCGGGGTGAAATTGTAATTTTGTTAACTTGCTGCACACATTCCTGTCAAGTTGTAGACTTGCAGAACACTTGCAGCACAAGTTCTAGTTGACACTTTTTGAATTTGTAGCAAATTTGCTTGGCAAGTCTACAGCAAGAGTCCTGCAGGTCTTAGCAAGAGCTCTGCAAGCTTGCTGGTCTGGAGACTTGCAATGCGGACTTGCTGTAATTGTGCAACAAAATTGTGAAGCTTGGCAAGTCTGCAAGAGTTTTGCAAGTCATTTTCAAACTTGCAGCTCAATTGCTTGCTATCTGGGATTGACCTTTTATGGTTACATGCCTATATTTGGTAAATTATACTTAACTAGTATGGCTATGTGACCATCTGAGGTACATGACATCAGTACAAACATCCTGCCCCTTTGTTTACATCCCCAGCTGATTGGGTGGTGGCTCACTTCCTGTTTGGAGGAGCTTAGGCTCAAACCAGTCTTGTTTAGATCCTGAGCTCATCCCAGGGAGAGGGCAATGGACTAGTCCCCAGTATTGCTTTAGTTTCCCTGCAGCTGATCTTTCACCTTTCTGCAGTGTCTCTGTGTGGAAATTACCATCTTGGCATAAATGGAGTTTTGCTTCAAGTCAGGGCCTCCAGCAAGGAGAACAGTGGGCAGCACAGTTGTAACATCACCAAACTTCTAATCTCCTGAGTCTAGCAGTCAGAGGCAACAGTGCCTTCAATCTCACACTGCATATATGCAGCTGTAGGGACAGGCATGCCTAGGCATCCTCATATACCAGGAAGTACACTCCTGTTTTTCAGGAGACATTTCTGACAAAGGCCCATTTCCCACTGTAAGTTTTTTGGATGGATCTAAACAGAAGCTCAGTGTTAATCTATGAGCAGGTGGATGTAAATGGATGTGTGTCCTTTACACCTTATTAGCACAGAGTCCGTCTAGGTATGCAAAAAATGGATTGCATCCTTTTTGTATTTTTTGTCAGACCTAAACCTGACAGATCGGAGGTATTCATATGTAAATGGACTCACATCCCCACACACTACATCCGCCTGCCCATAGACTTAACATGGGTCCATTTAGCTTTGTGAAATAAAAACTGAATGGACATGGTTGTCACAAAAGTGCCATCCATTGCATTCAGCTCTGCTTCAGCACGGGATTCGTTCACAAATTAATTGTTGAATGGAACCAATTCTGCCCATGTGAAAGGGCCCAAAGCTTACTTTTTCAGTGTACTGCTTAGGCACAAGTAACATTTCTAGATTTCTTTAAAGCAACGTATGGAAAAGTAAAGATCTATGAATAAAAATATTATTACATCCAAATCATTTGCTAAATAATATGCAACAAACCTTTATCTCTGTTTTTATTAGTCACTTAATTTGTTCCACTTGCAGCATGAACTGAAGGTTTTGGGACTACTGTACACTCACACTGCAATTTGTTGCCTCGTATTTAAACATAACATCGAGAATAGAGGGCATGTAAATGTAGGTAATTTCATTTATAAATTACATGTGTGCCAAGAAAAATGAAGGGTGACATTTTAACAATAACGAAGAGCGAGCAGCTGAGATGTACACTATGTGCTACTGTGCATTGTTACAAGAGACTGCTAGACACTCCATTTCTTTGACTTAGGGTTACTCAAAGTAAAATATTATACAATTAAGCCCTGATGGAAGGTGTTATTTTATAACTCAAATGACATATAATAGTTCTTAGAAATTGCCTTGGTTAATCGATTCAGCTTCCATGCCCCACAAAAAGAATACAGAACAAACTAGAGAATGGCTGCTTCCATCACTGCATAATCGCACAAGTGTCTTACATTATAACAGATGCCCTTTAAATTGCAATAAAGTTTTTGTGGATTTGCTTTTAAGACAAAAATAAAATAAAGATGTAAAATGCATGCTTGTTAAACAGTTGAAGCGGACAACCATTATCTACATAGTTATTTTCCCTAAACCACATCAAGTAAATCACTCCCTAATATGCATATTGTATTTAAAGTGATATTAAAGTCAAAAGGCTTTTAAGCTCTCCCGAATACTGATTAAACCACTTAGAATGAATGCTGCTCCTTTATGTTTAAAATATTTAGTTTCCAGCAGAATCAGCTGGTCCCCTGAGAACTGGCCCTGATATGTTTTAGGGTGGCTTCCTTTCCTTTGATCTGGATTCGTTATTGGAGAAAAAAGATTGAGAGTTTAATACAACTTTAAAAACAACCTATATGTATAGATTGACATGGATTTCCATTATACTGTAACAGAGCCTCAAGAACTGATGGTGATGGACTACTCCATACAAGTAAAAGGGGAAGCTTTGGACCTATTTTTTGGACTACTCCATTCACAGTCGGTGTAATATCTTCAATTCTCTTATGCCAACTCTGTGCTCTTCCTGCATCATAATTAGTAAGGATCATTCCCTGGCTTCTAGCACTTATAAGAGTAAAAGCTTTTTAATAACTGACAATCACTATAGTCTAAAGGATTAAAAAATCATTTAGAATAGTTGTTTTGCAGCATTTACATATATGGCCATCTCTGTTTTAAAGTATGGTTACTGTTTACATGGTGCATTGGGGTTTTTCACATACTGGTTCTTTAAATAAGAGGACATGGAAAGGAGAAATATGGTCTAATATAATCCAGTTGATACCAAAACCCATGTGAAGCATTAAGTTAAATGTCATATTTGCAATGGGATATAGAGAATATTTACAGCAAACCTCTTATCAAATTACTTTTTGTGTTGACATACACAACAGGTCTTTTCAGCAGCATGCCAAAGAGAGATCATATGTGATGTTAAGTATATGCAAGTGAATGGAGGCTGCTTCTGTAATCATTACACACTCTTAGCTTTGCCATCTGGTACACTGGATTATGCTATACATTTTGACTCATTTCTTGAATTACGTGTTGGCTATTGATTTCCAGGAGGTAACCTATGAGTCATTTCGGCCATTCATTAAATAGCAATAACTTAACTTTCAGATATAGTAGAATATGATCAGCTTGTGTAAGACAAAATGTGTTTGATCATTAATGATTTTAAACAATTGGGCTGATTATTACATAAAATAACTAGCACAAACAAATTAAATTTGTTTGCATAGCAATCAGATTTTGCTTGTTCTTTTCAGGTAATGAAAATTAATGTGCATATTTTAATTGGTTGAATGGCAAACAACACGGCTAGATGGGGTTGATTAAATTATTTTAAAGGACATTATAGGATTTTGAAGGTACCCAAGACTAAAAATTGTCAGACTGTATAAAATATCAGTTTTATTTACAATCATCCAAACATTCATGCAATAATAAAATATAACAAACATTATGCTAAAAAAAAGTGCTATAATACTTCATAAAAAACATCCACAAACGGTGCTAGAAAATGTCAAAAGACTTATTTTTTACCCTCACGTCTGCTTCAGATCATCTGTAAATATTATATCATTTAAATGGTACAGATGCTATACCACATAATGCGTAGATGACACACTTTGTTGTAAAGCTTTTCACAGAACTCTGCTTCTTCAGACAGCATTAAAGGGGAACTATGGGGTTCTATCTTTTTTTTTATGAATGCATTCCTTAGGCTAAATAAGTAAATCATGTAATTTACTCTAATTAGCCAAAATGCACAGTAAGGCTGTAAAACCTTATTTAAGGTGGTGGGCGGGGCTAAGCGCCGCAATGAGAAGACATCCCGACGTATCTGACGGGATCCTCCCCACTGATGACTGACAGTGATTCTTGAGAGCTGCTGCGCGTCCACGAATATATGGACATGTGCAGCAGCTCTCTCCTTACCTGCACGTCCCCGAGTGCCAGCTCCTTCCCCTCTCTCTCTCTCTCCCTGCTGACACTGACATACTAAAATGATCGTGGATCGCTGATGACAGAGGGAAAGGAGCTCTCTCTCTTCAGCATTTACTACAAATGGGAAAGTCCATATATGGTAAATGATGTCACTGGAGATCCCTGCTGATCGGATCCGATATAATGGACTTTCCCATTTGAGAGAGAGAGCTCCTTCCCCTCTGTCATCAGCGATCCACGATCATTTTAGTATGTCAGTGTCAGCAGGGAGAGAGAGAGCTCTCAAGAATCACTGTCAGTCATCAGTGGGGAGGATCCCGTCAGATACCTCGGGATGTCTTCTCATTGCGGTGCTTAGCCCCGCCCACCACCTTAAATAAGGTTTTACAGCCTTACTGTGCATTTTGGCTAATTAGAGTAAATTACATTATTTACTTATTTAGCCTAAGGAATGCATTAATAAAAAAAAAGATAGAAAAGATAGAACCCCATAGTTCTCCTTTTAGGCCCCATTCACACTGCGCGATTCGCAAATCGCGCGTTTGTCGCACGATTTGCATTTTGTGCGATATCGCGCAAATGCTTGCATTGCAAAGAATGGAATGGAATAGAATAATGTCTATAATAATATAAACAACATATTTTAGTTGATACATTTCCATGATATTTTAGTTTGTAATTAACACATCTACAACACTTAAATCAGAGAAGATAGGACCAGTGATTAGCAACGTAGGCGAGAGAAAACGTAGTCCCTACATGTGACTGGAGTGATGCCAGAGGGCTATGCGTATGGACCAGATAGGATATATTAATTTCTTTAAAGAATGTGTCCAATAATATATCTGATCAAATCTTATATCTTGGATGGATCTCTATTACTATATTAATGGAGTCTATAAAATAACTTGTGCATGAAATATCAATGTGTACCAAAACATATTTCTTGCAAAATAAAAAGGTAAGTGGAGACCCTAAGTTTATCCAAGGCATTACTTCCCACTCCACTCTTTAACAAGGGGATAGTCAGTACATGCTCCTCAAAAAGAACCATGTTTTGTTAATATTTTATTAAATTAACCTTAAATATAAACAAATACTTGAGTATAAGGGTGGCAAATCCCAATGTCCAGGAAATATTAAAATATTGGAAGACAAGGTCCTCACCTCTCTAAATAGGAAAAGAACCACATATGAAAACGAATTAGGAGCAGGTAGACATCAATGATGAAAAGCCTATATACTGTATAACTACGTCAAAGAACAAGTTCTAAGTCTTCTCTCGCCTACGTTGCTAACTACTGCTCCAATCCTCATTTACTCACCATCCACTATAATGGGTACAAGCCACACCCTCCAGCCACACCAGCAAGGGAGCATCAGACCACCCCCTCCTGAGCACACACCAGCAAACAGGCAGCCAGGAGGGCACCCAACCTCCCCAAATGTTATTCCCCATTGAGTCAGACAATGCAGAGATGAAGGCTGCACATTCCATGAGACCTGCCTAGAGTCCATGTCTACTGATACTGAGGATTATATCCAATATCTGTGACTTTTGAGCAGACCCAGATTTGTAGATACCATGTCAGCCACCCCAGTCTTTCTAGCAAGTAAATTCTTAGAGAAAACAATAGGCATTTATTCATATTCCATCCCATGAAAAGTACCTTAATATTACTTAGGATGGCTGGAACGGAGCATGCTAAAAGATCTGAACTAATAGCTCAAGGCTATTGCTAATGATTAAGTATCCATATTTACATGTATTATTTTGCCTGAACAGCCTTAAACTTGCTATAGAGTCTCAAGATTTAGGTGGTGATATAAACAATATATCTAACGCCATATATAGCCTCTAAAAAAAATTGTCCTAAAATGGGTAGTTGAATATTTCAGCATAATTCATGGATAATAAAGAATACCGATTAAAACTCTAGGTAAGTGATTGAGGGAAACGCTGAGTAGGTATAGAGTATGTTAAAACAGGTTTTGGCAAGTCTGAAAAGAATTGTCATATAATAAAACAACAAAAATAGATGCTGTCATAGAGGAAACTGAAAAGCTTTTAAATAACATGGGGATCAAATGTAAATCAGAAAACCTTCTTATCAATTATGCCATAAAAGAGCTAGCCATGAGCTATATATGAGAGGTATACCCAACAATTTTGGTTGGCTGCTGTTCAAAATGTCACACAAAATATAAGTTATGACACAAAAGGCGTACTTGAAAACTGCAATATCATATTCAAACAATGACATTTATATGAAACAGGATAACACATTTGGTTGGAATTAACAGACACAGCAGTTCTGGTGATATTCCAATAAAATGATAGTAAATCACTTGCCAGTGGTCTTATCTGGGGGAATCAGAAAAGGGTATCAGTTTTTCTGTTAAATTATACAATTTTAGCACTGCATGACCTAATGCCCTAAAGTATCTACATACTACCTACTATGAACAATTGTTAAACATATTTTAAACTATTCCATGCATTCAATTACTCACATTCCCTTTTTATCCACTTTTAAATGTCTTTGTAATTGTCAGTGGGAGTGTCAACATGATAAAAAACAGAGTAGGTTGACTGGCATATATGGTTGAAACAGTGTTATGTTTCCTGCACTGGGAAATTATGAAGAACGTCTCGGCTACTGTCAGAGCTCTAAAATAGCTCAGCTTGACCCAGAAGACTGGAAAGAAACTCACCAGAGAAATGCTGACCCTAAGCATGATAACTATAAAACAAATTATGCTGCTCATGAATGATTAAAAATAAATTTTTTCCCCTTACTGTTTTATGGTATGCCAAATTTCTGACTGATTTGAAGACAATGACAATTATAGAAGTCACTTGATTTAGGGCTTGTGTAGGCAAGCATTCTTCATTGTGTTCACATTTAGCTCAATGGTACGGAATGGATTACAATTCTGAGGCTGTGTTTGACCTGCTATACTTTGTATTTCTTTAAACAAGGCATGTCCTGTTGGAGGTATGTTTGCATTTCAGGCATAGCAGGTCAAACACAGCCTTTTGGTTTGAACACATGCATTGGACCTGTGCTGCTTTTGAATATAAAAGTCTGTGTTTGGTAACAACTCCTGTGTACACAAGCTCATTTACAAGCTATAACAATAACAGTCACATGTTCCAACTATCATTTTAAAATGGCAAGACAACTGTAAATAATATTCCTACCCAATAAATGTAAATAAGCTGCAACAACTATTTATGATTTAGTTTAGGTAGATCATTAGTAATCTTTGACATTCCCATCTAAACTGCTCTCTTTGCAGTTGAGTATGTACTGTATAAGCCATATTGACTTAATTTAGGTATCTTTTGATGATTTAGGAGTTGCAAGCACAGCTGCTGGACACTGCACTGTCCTTAGTGATCTCGTACTGGACAGGATGTTCAGGGACGCTGAACTTAATGGGTTGGAGCCAGCTGTTTTGAAACCTGATGATTGTAGGTGCTTGGGCAAAAATGTAAAGAAATACTTTGCTGGGCAATGTATAATTGTTTGATCTGATTCATTATTGAAAAGCGTTTTGAGACTTTAATATTACTATAACTAATATTTTAACTGTTTGGGGGTTACACAGAAGAAATAAAGAAGATGGAAAAGCATACAATGTCGTAAATTCACTCACTAAAAATAAGGTTTGTTTACAATTTAATTTATTTTCTATGGCTGAGTAGGAAAACCTGTCCCCTGCTAGCAGCTGCAGAGTTGCTCTCTGTTTGGAAGCAGGGTTCTCATTGTATAGGTCTGACAAGTCCCCCCTACTCAGTCAAACCTATAACTCTGCAAGCAGCAAATCTTATGTTCCCCTTCTGATTGGAGGGCTCTAGCTATTACTTAGCCGGGAGCATGTCAGACCTCTGTAAAGAGATCAATGCTTCCCCACAGAGAGCAAAGGAATGATGGCAGGACACAGGCTTGTCTACTTGGGCTGTGTCTACTTTTTAAAGAAAACAAACTGCAAGACTTTTCACACCTTTTGTTTATACACTTCATACATTTGGAATATATTTAGCAGATTTAAACAGAAAGTTGGATTGAGTTTTAAGCCTCCTTGGCAACTGCTAAGAGGAGATGGCAGTGGGTAAAGATGTAGGTCTTGCTTGCAAGCCCATCCCACATGCTTTGGTCATGTCTTTACGCAATAGCATATCTCTAGTAATGTGCCCCTTGTAGTCAGACACCACAAAGGGCTAGAGAGGGTAACCTGCAGACGTCTGTGTGCAGCTTCACTTAGACCAGGCTTTTAAACAGGTCCACAGTTGTTCAGAGAAGGAAAAGAGCAAGAAGAAAACAAAGGGCTAGTAGGTCCCAAAAAAGTCCACTAGTACTACCCAAAATATATTACAATGATACCAAACCTTTGCTATGTGACTATTACAGAATGATTTCAAAATTAGTACAAATATACAAAAAATACCAAAATGCGTGCACCTCTTTTCTTCCCAAACTGTAATATCCAGACAAGTCACTATACATAATTAGTAATACATAACAATACAGCTGTTAAATCCAACCTGGTTATTGATAGGGATGAGATTTGGGTTCGGATTGGGTATAGTTTTGAAACAGATCCAACCTTTACACAGTTTGTGGACCCAGCAAACTAATGCATGAATTTTCTGCCATAGCAACTAACTACCAATAATGCACTTTCTGGACTTTGATTGATTGGTCAGGAAGCCAGGCTGCCTCGCAGTGTCGTAAGCCGGCATGAAGCCAGCTTCCTAGCAAATCTGGAAGCTGGGCGGTGGATCATGACCTGCCACTCAGTTTCCTGATTGGTCAGGAAGCCAGGCTGCTCCGCAGTGTCACTAAGCAGCATGAAGCCAGCTTCCTAGCTATTTAGGAAGCCAGGAGGTGGGTCATGCCCTGCCGCCCAGCTTCCTGATTGGCCGGGCAGCCGACTCCTTCGTGGCACTGTCGGTCAGAGGGAATCTCCCTCTGATCAGCAGCTCCGGTAACAGGTTAAGTATTGGAGCATTTGGGCAAGTACGAGTACTCGCCCAAACACTCAGTATCGGCACCGATACCAGTACTGGTATCGGTGCATCTCTACTTAGAAGGGTCAAAAATAGGGGGTTTTGGTATGTGCCATCTCCTTCACTGTAAAGGCTGGATTCCCAGCAGCCATTTGTCAGTGTGTTATGGAGTAAATAAGAGAGCTTACAGGTAAAAAAAAATTATCTTTAGTGCACCAAAATACCTTATCTTTATTCCCCTTATTACCATTGCTGCCATTCAATTTAAGCAATCCCCTTAATTCAAAATGTCAGGCAGTCCTAAAGGGAGCAGCAGAGGTTCTGCACAGAGCAGCAGAGGTATAGGAGGTGAACAGATTCTGCAGGACAAAGCAGCGGTCAGGCTGCACTATACAGAGGCCTTTTCTTTCTTATTGTGCTGTACAGCTACAGCATGATGATGGATGTAGTTGAGTGACTGACAAAAAGAAGTGGAAGAATCATGTCCAGGTAGTAAATTACAAACCATATGGATACCACATGCATGAAGAGACATATTAATCTGTGCCACAAAGCTCAATTACAGCAGCACATACGTCATAACAGTTGGCAGCAAAAGGCCCACACTCCTCCTCTTTTCTCACTTTCCACCTCCTCCCTTAACAAGATTCTCCAGCTGCACAGGCTGCAACATCTGCATCCTGTAGTAATAGGGAAAGAAGTCTCACAACGGGTTTCTGATGCATATGCCATATCAAGTGGGGATAAGGGCCGAAGTTTTGCATGCTGCCACACTGAGTAGGGTGAAGTGAAGGTTCAAACTTCATCATAAATACCCCAACTCCCACCCTACCATTTCTACAGAATTACCAATCAGCTGGTTGCCACTGTTACCGAATTACTGACTAGCATCTCAATGACAGCTCCTCCCATTCCTGCTTTTGGAATTGGCCTCTTCCGTGAGTTTATTGCCTGTTCAACACCACAGTGTCAGGTACCCAGCCACCATTATTTTGCCCAGGAGGCCATCCCTATTTTCCACCAGCATGAGGAAAATAATGTGCTTGTGCCACTGGACCACACTGTGAGCATAAGGGTTCACATGACCATGGACACATAGTCCAGCAGGCATAGGCAGGGATGCCACATATTCTACTGTGTGCACTGGATCAATTTGAGAAGTATACAGGAAGGATCACATCACTGGAGCTGGTGGTGCTGCTGTGACTTGTACCTTGGTGTCATTGACAGTGAAATCACCTGCACCCCCTCCTCCTTAAAGGCCTCATCATCCAACTCCGCAGAACCACCAGTCCCCCTAAGAGCCTATGCAATGGCCCAGGCAAAACGCTGCCATACTGCTTTGCAACTGGTATACCAGGGGACAGGAGACACACTGGGCCAGAGACTTTGGCAGCTTTCCAGGGCCAGGCCAAGGGATGGCTGACTCCATGCTAGCTGTCTGTCAACTGCTTGATATATGACACCCCACACACTGGAACTCCACATTGACATACTGCAGAGGCTGCACCAGTAGCAGTGCAAAATAATTAATATCTGTGTAAGTATGGTGCAGGCTCTGGGGAGCTGGTATTTTTTCACCACATTAGTGGCTCATCATTAAGGATGCATGTAACATCTTGTTACCTTTTGAAGAGGTGACCAGAATAGTGAGCCAAAACAAGGCAGTGACTAGTGACACAATCTTTCTGTTCCTCCTGGAGCACATACTGCTTTGCCTACTACATCCATCCCTGTGTGGCAGCAGGACTACAAGGAAGAGGAGGGTTGGAGTGCCAGCTGTCAGGAGGAGGAAGATAAGGGGCGGGCTTCCAGGGGGACATTTCACCCCTCCCAACCCCCGAAGTTGTAAGTGGGTAGGGTCAGATCATTGAGGAGACTGTTGTGCTCAATGACAGTGGGGACTTGGGATCCTCTGCTGCAGGCAATTTGTGGAGAATGGGATCATTGATGCTGAAATATATGGTCAAGGACCACAGGATTTGGGGAAAAAAGGAGAGGGACCATCATTGGGTGGCCACCATATTGGATCCCTGATAGAAGAGGAAAATAGCAGATCATTTGCCACCACCCCAGCAGGAGCACAAAATGCCCCACTATGAGGAAGTGCTTCAGGAAAACCTTTTGACTGCATTTCCTGATGGTGACAGGATGCCCTCTCATTATGATAAACATGCCTCTGATCCCAGAAAAGGGGCAGTGGTGGCAGCAGCTGCCTCAGAAATGCTTTTATTAGCTTGTATTTACATTGTTTGACATTCTTTTTGGTGGGTAATTTTTCCAATAAATAACTTTTTTTCCAGGCAAGCCACTTTCCCCATGGTTGAATGATGGGGACAGGGGCTTTATCCCCACGTCCTGTCCCCCAAAAGAGGTGTAGGTGTCTGTAAGAGGGAACTTATCCAAATCTGGTTGCCTCATTTATAAAAAGGGTAGCTGGCCCAGATAGTGCCCCCCATGAGGATGTGCAATGGGTACAACGTACCCCTTGTACCGCACAAAAAAATATAAATGGTAAATAAAGGACACTGTGCAAAAAAATCCCCTATATTCGGTCCAACCAAGCCTTTTATTTTCAATTAATGTATGTAACTATTCTCGTTGCCATGGGCACACCATTAAGCAATTACATAGAAGATCTTACTGACACATCAATAATGTCAGTGCAAGCATTAGTATGACACACATAGATTACATTATCTATGCACCTGCAAAAGAAAGTCTTACACTTTCAGATAAGATAACTGGCAGAATAATATATGTGTTTGATTATTATTGAAATTGGCATTTAAATGGTCAATACAATATGAAGTACGGTAAGTTACTGTAGTTTTAACTTTAAAGCTAATCTGATGTCTGCTTCAACTCAACACTTATTTATATAATTCCCTAAAGAGGTCAATTAAAGATAAGGTAAATGTTGTGACATTTATAATGTAAATGTTTATGTATTTGTTGATGGTGGAGTGATTAATTAATTATAATGTTATCATTTTTGAGTACCTCATGCGTTTAGATCCTGAAAATTGCCAGCTGATTGGCTGTTCTGGATTACTAAAAAAATTAATTTTGGACCCTGTTAGAGTAAACCTGTAAAGTGTAAAAAGTAACCAGCACTTGAAGACGCTTCATTCACTGTTGCATTGTAAAAACATCATGTCACGATGTTTATGCCTGACATTAACATTGTGACATGATGAAGGTAGTGTTAAGACCAATAAAGACTTTCTACGTGCAAGAACCTATAGCTATCAATTAGCTTTTATAAAAATGGAGTCTGACCAAGAAAGTTAAGTAAGTGCCATGGGTTTTTAACCAATGAAGCACCAGAGCCATCTTCTCATTTCAGCCATTAGCCTAACGTTCATTTGCTCTAGTGGAAGTATGGGCAAAGCATTCCAGTTTTGGCAGTCACAGCTTTTCACTTTGGACTGCTTTGTGTCCCAGAATCACCTTTGTACTTCCTTTGGTCATCTTGCTTACAGTGCATTAAAGTGACATCACTCTATTGCTTAGTTCAGTCTTGGTTGATCTCCCTGGCTAGTGTACACCCTGCTTGCTTGCAGTGGCAGCACACAATAGATGATCAAAGCGGGATAAGCAATATAGGGTAAACAAAGAGGCAAGTGTAATGACAAACCTTAAGGCTTGGTTCACACCTGGTCGTTTTACAGCGCGTTCCTACGCTCTGTAAAACGCTCAACATGTGAAAACCAATGATTGCCTAAGGGCATAGTTCCCACCTGGGCGTTTTACAGCGCGCTGCAAAACGCCCTACGCCCAAAGAAGTACAGGAGCTTCTTTGGGGTGTATTTGCCGCGCATATCCATTGGGATACAGCCAGGTAGCCCTCGTAAACGTGCGTTTGTCGCGCATTGTTTTTTACAGCGAATCACGGTAAAATGCGCGGCACGAAACGCGCGACAAACGCGCATATTCGATACGCCTAGGTGTGAACCCAGCCTAACTCAAGGCTTATCTGCAGGTCTTTATTCAGTACTGCAGCTCAGGTCTCTGGTGTGCACACATGATCTCATCAGTGGATTTTAAAGCAAAACCAGTACTTTAAGACAATGCCTGAACAGGTTTTTATTCTGTTTGCATATGCCCATGATAAAAGTATGACTGTCTTTGACTTCTGCCTGAATGTATATGCCGTAGGTTATCCCTGTGTATTGTTTGGACTGCATTAGTACCCAGCTTGTCTGTGCTTATCCATATCATCTGCTGGTTACCACTGTTATTGCTAGTCATTGCTGTGACTGGCAGTCAGTCTGTGGAGTCTACTGCTGTCTGTCACTTGCTCTGACCATCTCTCCAAGGACTTGCGCTGCTCTAGCATCTGTCCTGCCTGTTGTTGACTGTTGAATAAATAAATCAATCTGCGCTGGTTAGGAGACTAATGAGCTGAAACGAGGAACCGTGGTTAGAAGCCGCCCGACAAAAGGTTAATAAACCCTATAGGATGTGGGATGAGTGTACAGCGCTAAATAACCTCCTCAGTGTAAAATAACCAGTGGTCAAAAAATTGTGAACAAGGTGATGGCAAAAAACAAATATGTGGTGTCAAAAAAAATTAAATATTATATATAGGAACCAATCAAGGTAATCAATAAAAATGGTGAACTCAAAAAACCGTGAACTATCCAGTGTTGTATACTCTATTAATAAACATACATATATACTCTATTAATAAACATACACATATACAAGTGTAAAAAATCAATTATAAAATGTGCCAAGGTGGAATGGAACAAAAATGCTAAAACATTTAACTGTAATAATATATCAGATACAATGTTTGTAAGTGAACAATTTACATTTATTGTTCATTTACATAAGTGACTTTTCATATGTAAAAATATGTTCAAATTCTTTTTCATATGTTACTTTTCATTTTTTTTTCCTATTTTTTTGGTTCACTTAACTTTGTTGTTATCACATAGGGGGCTAAGAAAGCCCCCTATTTGATAGCAAAGAGATGTGACAGGTCCTCTTTATGGAGACATCAGGGGTCTCCAAGACCCCTAATGTCACCTGGGGACTCCCAAAGAAGCTGATGCAGCAGAGGTCTGCTTCATCAGCTTCTCTCCAGCTTCTGAAGCCTGAGAGCGACACAAGAATGCAGAAGTGATGTAATATGCATCACTTCCGCATTCAGACACTGGAGAGGGGATCGGCGGGAGATCGCATACTGTCAGGGTACCATGCGCAGGTGTCCTCACAACGCATGCAGGTACCCACGCAGGAGGACCAAATTAGTGTGATCACACTAGACAAGATCAATGAGTTGTAAACAGCACAACTAAACAAAACACCCATAAGCATGAATAAGTAAAGTAACACCAACTAAATATAGCCACAACCCCATACAAAGATAACAGGAGCAAATACAAACCCAGGGTATACAAAGTGGGTACACCTAGGGAGCAGGGCAAGACGAGGGGGGCCAAGGGACAAAGCGTCAGGGTACAGGCGGGTAACAGGTCTCAGGACTGGACGTGGGTAAAAGGTCTCAGGAATGGAGGCAGGTAACAGGACTGGGGACTCTGGATTCACAGGAAACAACAGGATACTGAGCCATCGTCCTGACTGCAGGGAGGGTTTAAATACCCTCCCAGAAAGCACCAGGTGATGGCTAAGTGCTGGCAGCTGGGAGACACCCGCAGGTGAGCACTGGAGCTGCAGATTCCAGCACCACCCAGTGGTGGTCTGGTCCCTTACAGTTCCTGGCTGCCTGGAGACACCTGCAGGTGAGCACAGTAACTGCAGGTACTGGCTCCAGCGCCACCTGGAGGTGCTCTGGATCCTGACACATACCGATCTCCCTCTGATTCCCTGTCACAGTGCCCCCATGCTGGTTTCGGGCTCGCACCGGGCACAGCGGAGCTCGGGACAAGTAGGAGGGGGGGTGCACACAATGGTACATTATACAAGCGATCCGCCAGCTCTATAGCCGGTGGATTGCTAGTATGTAAACAGGCATCGCTGACTGTTTGTTTTTTAATCCGGGCAGTTTCCCGCTTGTGGCGTGCAAGTAGGTGGGGTTAACAGGCCGTCTTGATTAATAAACATACACATATACAAGTGTAAAAATCAATTATAAAATGTGCCAAGGTGGAATGGAGCAAAAATGCAAAAAAAATTTAGCATTTCGCGGGATTTCCTGCGATTATACTACTATTATCGCTAGGTGTGTGGGCACCTTAAATTTCAGCTTGAGATTTTGAGCTCTAAACAGCAGAGCTAAAAATATACAGTAAAATATAAAAGGAAGGCAAAAGCTTTACCTTCTGGCAGATAATAGAAATGTATAATATTAATATTCAATATTCAATATTCCATATTTACTTAACTAAAAAACAATATATAAAAAAATAGCAAAGTAGAAGTAAGCCTCATGTGTTTTATTTTTAGTCACTTGTATTTATTGCACATAGGAATACATTGTGTTAATAATGTAATGATATTTAATGGTATTAATATTTGTGGTTTTGAACATTTGTGTTGCTTTTCATAGCCTGTACATTTATTCACTTGTTTAATCTCACCTTTGCCACTTAGCTGTTCTAATTATACTACTTGCGGACTGGATATCAATGCTCTGTGTATTCATGTTTTCAAATGTAAAATTTTCTAAGTGCAAAAAAGCTTTTTCATCATCTTGAATTTCTTTCTGTTATTATTAAACATCAAATAAAACTCATTTTATGTGAAGCAAAGAAGTAATAATCAAGTAAAGGAGTGATCCATTGGCACAGACACATCAGAACAAATAATGCCTCTTTCACAGCCAAAGATCATAGCCGCTATCTTGCTACAGTTTCAATTGTATCTGACCTTCTCCCACTCATTTTTTTTAAGCTAAGAGCCATCGCTCACTATAACATGGTCTCTAGCTGATATTCCAACTGAACCAATCAAATCCCTATTATTGGAGTTACTTCTGCTTCCGTTGTAGTAAATTCATGTCTTATCCAAAAACTTGCCTTTAGCACAGCGAGCGGGATCATTGGAGAGTTTTCTCACCTTTTATTCCTTTGTATTATTTGTAATGCTGTATGTTAAATTTTACATTAGCACTCTGTTTTCCTTTGCATAGCTACAATCCTTAATTTTTTTTAAACAAAAACCTGTTTTCCTTGTGATATGACCTTCATTTGTTTGACTCTTGAGGATTCAAAAAGACATTATGGGTATTACATGAAGGTTAAAAAAGAGCTTGGAACTTATAGTTTCATACATGGAGATCAACAGGTTTTGTTTTAATATTTCACTGCAAAACCTTAAGGCCCCTTTCACATGGTCCGTCCTATCGGGGTGCACCTGTCAGTTCTTCAGGCAGACCCAATGAAATGTCCAATGCAAGTCTATGGGCAGTCTAATGTAAACGGACAGACGTCCATTTACATCTGGTTAGCCCCGACTCTGGCCGGGTCTGGAGCAACTGTGTTCCGTTTTGCTGGACTGGATCATGCTGGATCGGGGGTAATCTGACGAAAATGGACACATTTTCAACAGAGAGTTTACATCCGATTCCCCATAGATTAGCATGGGGTCCGGTAACTGCAGTTATTGTTTACTGAAACAAGGTAGACCTGAAAAACACTTTAGGCCCCTTTCACACGGGATGACCAGGAGAGGATCCGTGCACTGATCACAGCAGTATGGATCGGATGTCACTGCCGTGACATCCGTGTCTGTACAGTTCTTTCCCCTATCTTGCGATGAAGAAGAAGAGGGCTATACACCTGAAAAAGGTACTGTATGTATAAAGATTCTTTTTTGATGGGTGTGGGGATGTTTCAGTGGGGATGTTTCAGTGGGAGCTAACAGCAAATGAAGGTGGGGGTGTGGAAACCCAAGTTAGAGTTGAACTGTACAAGACCGTTGTCTGCTATAGATAAAAAAAAGCAGTGCAGCAGTGATTATCAATCCTTAGCAAGTTTTTATACTTTACAGCACACTCAGTGGCCACTATACCTTTTTGCTAATGCAAACCTCAGAAAGGGGAAGATGGGTTATTTTTGTAACTTTGACTGTGGAATGAATGTTCATACCAGATGTGATGGGTGCAACATCCTGGATTGCAGCCTCTACAGTTTACAGAGAAGGGTGACATAAAAGACACACATTTAGTGAGCGACAGTTTTGTGGTGAAAACATCTTTAATTAGAAAGATCCAAGAGGAATGGCCAGACTTGTTAAGACGGGCAAGTCTGCAATTGCTCAAAAATGCTCTTTACAACAGTAATGTGCAGAAGCATCTCTCATACTGTATCAAAGCATTAAGAAAATAGGCTAAATGCAGCCGGGAGCCATGCCAGCCTCAGTTCAGTTAAGAACATAAAAATGAGGCAACAGTGAGCATGAGATCACCAAAAATCATAATCAGAGACTGGAAACCAATACCTGGTCTGATGAATCTTAATGTTTTTTCTGCAACATGATAGCATCAGATTTTGTGATTGGCTCAGTGCCATCACATGGGGCCAGGGAATTAGTCCATAGCCCTGTGTAAGCTCCAATAAGTCAGTATGAATCTTACACAGGGCTCTTTTCCCCCCAGCCTTGGTGGCTAAATAGAATGGTGTGAGAGCATGGAAAGGTGATTACATACAGCTGGGCAGACAGGACAGTTAGGTAAACCTTTTACTTTGCTGAATTCTTTTGCAAGTGGGATTTGAGGTGTGTGAGTGAAGTCATCGACATATAAAAGAAAGCTATGATTGATAATATAGTAATTGTTCCAGCTGACAAGTTTAGTGGCCTCTTCAAAGGGACCCACAATGCAGCAGGGGGAAGGATGAGTACTCCAGAAAGCCTATGCTCCCTGGTGTGCTGCTATATTAAATTATGTACTCATTCACCGCTTTGCTTTGATAGCACAGGTACAGGAGTGCATAGAAGGTGGGCTTCTACTTCTGGGATGGTTTCAGATCAGATTCAGAGGTAAGCTTCCTATTAAGAGGCAGAACATCCTGCAGACTTGTATACCTCTTGAAGAATGTTAGCATGATACAGATAATTGCTTGAAGGGATATCCAAAGACAGAGTCAGGTACGTAAGCCAGGGTTCAAGAGCCAAAACAGCTTGCAAGAAATCCAGGGTAAGGAAACCATGAAAGACACACCGCCAAACCCGGGAATCACGTTTTAGACTCAAGATGGCAAGTGGTAGATGTGGCAGAATTTGCAGTCTTGTAAGTTTCATGTTTAGGAACCTTTTTTCCTTAGAATTATGTGCTCACCAGTGGTCAGGTAACCCAGCATTTATAACAGAATTAACCAACATCTAAACCCAAGCAAGCAAGTAGGCCAGACTATAGAGGTGATAATAGAACGACAGCACACAGGGTGGAAACCACTGATCAGAAAAACAGCCAAGCAGAGCCTCAGGGAAGACAGAAACCATAACAAAAACTATAACCAACTAAACCATATTGGAAAGACAAAGCACAAACCAGAGTAAACACGGTAAATAAGCTATAGCTTAAACTATGTTTACCAGATTACAGAGTACACAGGAGCAGGGTCTAGAATGCAGACTGATCCACACTGTGCAGCAGAAATACATATTAGGAGAGGAGATTTTAAGCACTGATCAGACAGGCTATGGGTCAAAACTAGGTGGAGACAGAGAATAAAAGCCTTATGGAGACTAGCAGGTAAAAGGAAAAAGCTAGGGGATGATAGTCCCTGGGTTCACATAAAAGAAGATTTAGAGTACAGAATTGTATCCCAACAATTTTCACATGGTACGATACAAAGTTTTTTCAAAAATATGTTATATGATAAATAACAGCAAATACTGCCATGTTTTAAGCATTTGGAATATCATAAAGTTGTCTGCACCATCTGATAATTTTTTCATGGATATTCTAGAATTGGCAGTCTCAGTGCTTTCTCTTGTATTAAACATGGAATTCAATTGAAATATGACCATTTTCCACCACAGCAAATCCAGTGCCAACTGGCTACTACGCCATTAGTAAGATGACTTCATTCTGTCACAATCGTTGTCATACTTTCTATTTTGTAAATATTTATTTCAACAAATGCCAATTTGTCTGATTTTGTTTGTGAAATTGAACTAAATGATTAGTAGAAACTATCTGCGACGGTCTAATACGATCTGGTTGTTGGCATAACTTGGTTTCCACATATTATCAGCATGCCATGGAAAGCCACTAATTTGTATGTCAGTAGTTGGCAACTCAGCATGGAATAAATAAATTTGCATTTAAATGCCAATAATCTACAGAGATCACGAAATAATACCAACAGCTTTGTAGTTAGAGATGCAAAATTGTTTTTCCCAGTCTTGAACTAATTTATATTTACAGGGCAAAATCCAAAAGGTGATTGTGGAATGTTGAGCCTAACTATGTTTATTATGTTGCCCGGTGCATTTGGCAGAGTTTGTATAAACGTAATGCCTGTTTTTTGGATCAGTATAAAACAACCCTGTCGACAATATGTTTTTTTATACCAAACAATAATTGCCTGCAAAGATGCAGAGTAGTACAATGCCAGTAAATGTGTATTAGCATCTTCTGCTGTCTGTATGTAGGCACTGTCAGCCTAGCTGAATTTGCGCACTGGAATGTTATGTTGTCACCTTTTATCTTATACAAAATGATAACTGAAGGTATGCTGGTAGAGTACTGGATCAGAATTTTGGTAGATATAATATATATTGATATTTTAATTAAGATCTGATGGGTCCAAAGAGGAAGTCCCCGAAATGACAGTAATAAGTTTGGCTACTAGTTGACAATCCAGTTCACTTTTTGCATGTAAGAGTAAAAACAATATCCAAAGGACTTTGGGGGTTTTGCACATCCTCTTTCATCAGGACTACAAATACAATATAAACCTTTCATCAGAACTGTGTATGGAATTTACAGTGACAAATAAAAAATGTGATTTTGGGCATTACAGGCATCTGAGTTTATATATGTATTCTACAGAGTAATTGTTGTGTAGAGATCATGTTTTGATATATACAGTATATAAAGTTTTTTTCTACCTGCCCACTGCCATCCACAGGAAGAGAGCACCAGGAACATGGTGGGAGGGGATAACAGACAGGGAGAAGCATTTGCCATTGATGTTTCTGTAGCTGTAGCTTACTGCCAAGTGGGCTCGAGCAATGAAGAGGTTGTGGATGATGAGGTGGCAGACCATACCTGGGTTCCAGACGATGCAGAGGAGGAAATTGATGTAAATGCGCAAAATCAGCAAGGCAGATTGCATTTCAGGGACAGAGGCAGCTTGCAGAGGAGTAGAGGGAGCAGCCTTCCTATTGCACTGGATGGCACTGTCCCATGGGTGCAGGCTACTGCTATCCCCAGGGCTGCTACACATAGCTCAGCAATCTGGGCCATTTATAACACATATGCTGCTGACAGCACCATAGTGGTTTGTGGACTTTGTCTGCAGATTATCAAGCATGGTAAATGTATCATTCATTTAGGGACCACATGCATAAAGAGACACAGGATTCATCACCACAGCAAAAGACCCACTCTCCTCTTCCTCACTGCCTTTTCCTTGCCCCTACACTCCACAAGAATCTCCAGCTGAATCTACTACAACAGCCTCAAGCAATAGAGATGGGAGACTTACAATTGGTTTGAGAGACCCACCTAACTGCACATCAAGTGGGGAAGAGGGTCAGCATGGTGCCATGCAGAGTAGGGACAAGCCTAGCCTGGACAACTCAGGGTAAAACTTCTAACCCCACACCACCATATCCAACAACATCCTTCGCAGGCGGTTTTCTCTGTTGCTGGAAAAATAAAAAAATTTCACCGAATCACTTTCATGCCCAGAGTCTCAGTGCCAGTTTGTCAAAATTGCTGGCTTTAAAGCTGCTCTTATTCAAGCTTGTGGAAATTGCCTCCATGACTTTATGACATGTGCAGCAACACGGTGGTAGGTATCTAGCTGCCATTTTTTCATCCGATAGGCCATCCCTACCCTCCGCCAGCATGTGGAAGGTAATGTGTATATTAATTACCATATTAATGTGGAATGAGAATTACATAGTTCATTTTCCTTAAGCCATGTATTATAGCTGGTTGTATAGCTGGTTATTATACTGCCATCTTGTGGGCATTTTGGTTATTGCACCATGTTTTTCTGCGTTCTCCCTCCCATCTATGATGTATTTCCCCCTTCTTCAAGAACTAGTGTAAGTGTCATGGCTGCCTATAGCAGGACCACATGCACATGCTAGCTTGAAAACATTATCATCCTTGACCTACAAATACCATCTATTCATTCATCTGCTGTATCCTGTTGACTGCTGTAATCTGCTGCATGCAATAAAGCACTTTGTGGCTGAAAAGGTATTTGGTGAGTTCAGCTATCTGATAAGGATTGTCTGCAGTGATTATATCTGCTTATACAGGCCAGGCATAGAGGTCTCTGCAAGGGTTAAATTGCTAACAAAACAATTGGAGCCAGAATATAAACTGTAGTTATATTAAACTAATCAGAAAAAAAGTACTGGAATATGCAAAGCTGGCTAGGAGAAAGAGCTGGGCAAAACAAGGCTAGACTGCTGTAGCAAGTAATCAAAATTAAACTTTTTTTCTTTAATTACAACGATGATGAAGGGAGGGATAATTTACTTCCCGGGTATATGATCCATAATACAAAGATTGTGGAAAAGAGTATTACATTTTTATATGACATGACAAGATTGACCTCCTTCGTGGATTTCAGGTTAAAGACAAGTTCACCTTTTTAAAAAAAAATTAATTATGAATTATTGTTAATGGTGTGTGTGTTTTATGACTGTGTGGGTGTGTGTGTGTGTGTGTTTTATGAGTGTGTGATGTAACACACTCAATAAAAAACACACACATCACACACTTATTAAAAATGCACACATATCTTCATTAGAAACATAAACATCACACACTCATTAAAAACACACACATATCACACGCACTCAATAAAACACACTTTTTAATGAGTGTGTGATGTGTGTGTTTTTTTAATGCGTGTGTAATATGTGTGTGATGTGTGTATTTTTTTAATGAGTGTGTGATATGTGTGTTATAATGCATGTGATGTGTGTATTTATTGAGTGTGTGATCTGTGTTTTTTTTAATGAGTGTGTGTGTGTGATGTGTGTGTTTTTTAATGAGTCTGTGATGTGTGTTTTAATATGTGTGCTTTAATATGTGTGTGTTTTTATAATGAGAGTATGATGTGTATTTTCTAATAAGTGTGTGATATGTGTGTTTTAATGCATGTGTGATGTGTGTGTTTTTACTGCATGTGTGATGTGTGTGTGTTTCATTACGTGTTATATTTGTGTTTTAATGCGTGTGTGATGTGTGTGTGTGTTTCATTAACTACCTCCTGGCCAGCCGCTGTGCATACACGGCCGGCCGGGAGCTTCTTGGATGTAACTGGGCGTGTATACACGTCCTGTTACATCCGCGCGCGAGTGGGAAATCCCCGCTATTTGAAAAGAGGCAGCGATGCCCGTTAATATACAAGCGATCCGCCGGCTATAGAGCCGGCGGATCGCTTGTATGAAGCCCCGAGACGTGCGCCCCCCCTCCGCGGCTCTCCCCCTCCCCCCCTCCCGCTGTCAAGCTGGTCCCGGGCTCCGGTGTGAGCCCGGGACCAGCATAGTGCCTCTGTCACAGGGGATCAGAGGGAGGTCAGTACACGAGCTCCCTCCGGTCCCCTCTCCGCTGTCAGAATGCGGAAGTGGTGTATATTATATCACTTCCGCATTCTCGTGTCACTCTCCAGCTTCAGATGCTGGAGAGAAGCTGATGAAGCAGATCTGTGCTTCATCAGCTTCTTCAGGGGGGTCCTAGGTGACATTAGGGGTCTTGGAGACCCCTGATGTCTCCATAAAGAGGACCTGTCACCTCTTTTGCTATCACATAAGGGGGTTTCTCAGCCCCCTCTGTGATAGCAATAAAGTTAAGTGGGGAAAAAAAATAGTAAAAAAAACTTTTTTTTTTCAAAATTTTCAGTAATTTCTCCTGAATATAGTAAAAAATAAAACCCGTAGTGGTGATTAAATACCACCAAAAGAAAGCTCTATCTATCCCCAAAAAATTGTATAAAATTCATTTCAGTACAGCGTTGCATGGCGGAATAAATGTCAGTAAAAGTACTGCAGCGCTGAACACTGAAAAATGGCCTGGCCAGGAAGGGGGTCTAAACACCTGGTCTTCAAGCGGTTAAAGTTGTAATATGTGTGTTTTTTAATGTGTGTCATATGTGTGTGATGTGTGTATGTTTTATTGCGTGTTTGATGTGTGTGTGTTTCATTACGTGTCTGATGTGTGTGTTTTATTGAGTGTGTTATATGTATGTATGTGTGTGATGTGTAGGTGTGTTTTATGAGTGTGCATATGTGTGTGTGTTTTTATGAGTGTGTGATATGTGTGTGATGTGTTTTTATGATTGTGTGTGTATTTTTAGTGTGTGATATGTGCATGTTTATGAATGTATGATTATATGTGTGTGATTATATGGGGTTGATTTACTAACCTTATAAACACACCACGAACATGTCTACACCTCTGTAGTGTGTTCCCTCCCAGCATGATCTATTGGTGGAATCTAGACACCTTTGTAGTGTGTACACACGCAGCAGGTGTGTTGTGGAAAGCCCTTCATGAATTGCAAGGTGATGTTGTGTAAATTAGCTCTATGTTGTGTTGCTTGCGTTGATGAATGCAGGAATGTAAATGCATGAGCTAACCATTTTTGTCTAAACTGTGAAGCAGCATTATATATGCATCATGTGCATGATTTTTCCATATATGGCATTAGTGGAAATATGCTTTTAGAGACTTGCATGCCGCTATTAGAGCGGCGTGTAGCCTATGGCGCATGCTACATGACGCGCACGTACGTAAATACATAAAAACGCGCCATAACGGCGTGAAAATGTGACACGTTGCTCGTGTTTGGTTGATAAATACGTTTTGCTGTGTAAAAATGCACACGCACCTGGTGTGTGCGTGTGTTTAGGTTAGTAAATCACCCCCAATGTGTTTGTATCTTTGAGTGTATAAATGTTGTAATATGTGTGTTTCCCTATTTTGCCTATAGCAGTGATGCTGAATGTTTTTTAAACCACTTTGCCAAAACTAAAACACAATACCAAACTTAGTTTCAGTGTTGGCACTTTGAGATAAATAAATTGATTTTGCATTGCAGTTTGGGCACCCGGGTTCAAAAACATTAGCCATCACTGGGCTAGGGTGACAACACTACTCCTTAAAAGATACAGTGTAGTGAGTGTTGTCATCCTAGGACAGGAAGTATGTTACTAGCAGAATCACCAGGTAAAAATAAAGGAAAAAAGCCTGAAGAAAAAAACAAAGAATGCAGCCACCACATCTAAGGACTGGTAAGCTCCAGTATATAACATTTTTGTTTTCACGTTTAAATATGCTTTGGGGAAACGTTACAATGTTATCACACTATGTTCTGCATCCCCCAACTCCCAGTCAGTCAGTATAATTGAACTAAAAATTATAAAGTTAGCTTGCTCTAATAATAATTTCTTGGGCATACGGGTAGCTACGGATTTTGTTAAAAAAGATAAGAAGTAATGCGTTCCAGCTTGGCAGGTCTTTTGGAAACAACATTTTGTCAGCGTAATTCTCTGCAGGCAGCAGAAATTTGAAGCAGTAAATAAGAGTCGTATCTAGCACTTTGAGGCACAATGCGTTTATCTAGCTGCCGTGCCATACCTCAGGCGTAAACACAGACACATTTTTTCAGTTAGGTGTTTGCATTATTCACTTACCACCGATGAAATGGTTTGGAGATGATTTAAACTGCATAAAAGTCACACATTAAAGAAAGACAGAGCTGTTGTACATTTGTGAAGCACATATTACTTTCAGTGCAATCAAGTGACGTTCTGTAAATAATTCAAATAAATTGCTATTTTCAGGGAGAACTTTGAAATACAACCGGGCATAATAAGAAACACAGTTGAATATCTAAACACATATTTCAAAATAAATCAAACTAGTAGCTTAGAATTACATCCCATAAAACAACTATATCTATATTAAGTAGACATTCCTATTCTGCTTTAATGTAACCCTGAGCAGTTTAATGGGAAGTTGCCAGTACAGAGTTTCATGGCAGTTATACAATACGTTATATAACCGGGCACAGTACATTATATAACTAGGACAGTGATGAGGCTTTCTAAGCTCACCTCTGCTCAGAAAGGGCTTTAGAAGATCCTGCAGACACCATTGAAATTAGCATTATACAACATTATACAGAACTTGGCCTATGCCTATTCCGGAGTGCTTTCAGCTTCGCTACTAAGCTTTTTAATTAGCATTTGACATACTGACTCCTTGTAGAGGGCCTTAATATACATAAAGTCAACCATATTTTCTAAGCTCCTGTTTTAATGGGGGGGAGACTTAGTAAACCATGGGTTGGGTCCCATTGCACAGTGTTCTTTGAGCTGGTTAACTAGCAAGAAATGTGATACCAATGGATTCTTTTATTGAAGACCTATATTCATATATATTGCTGTTGCCATTGTAGATCTCCTTCTGTTTTATAAATATTTATTAATTTTCAAACATCAATCCAAGTTTCACACATTTTACAAAGCTGACATACAATCAACATTAAAACAAAACATTACCTTAATTCCTTGTAACCTCTGTGTTATACCCATTATCCATAACCCGATCTGTATCTGCACAGGGCCAGCCTTCCCAATTTCATCCTTTAACCAGTTGACATCAGCGGTGTTAAAACCCCTTCCCATCCAGGCCATTTTTCAGTATTCAGCGCTGCGGTACTTTGACTGACATTTATTCCGTCACGCAACGCTGTACTAAAATGAATTTTATACCCTTTTTTGGGGACAGATAGAGCTTTCTTTTGGTGGTATTTATTCACCACTGGGGTTTTTATTTTTTACAATATTAAGGAAAAATTACCGAAATTAAAAAAAAAACAGTTTCCCCTACAGTATATTAAATGATAAAACATTTATTATTACCCAATTTTTTGGTAAAATATAAAAGACGGGGTCACGTCGGGTAAAAAGACACCAAACATGTCAAGCCTTAAAATTGCGTGCGCGAAACCTCAAAAAACGATAATACCCAAAATTGGCCATAGGCGAAGCTTTAAAAGCTGTTACCGCTCATCAGTTTAGTGTTATCAGTGATTGATGGCCCTAAAATGATTGCTCTCACTGCATGCCCGTACGTGCCCGCTAGGGGGCGCGCGCGAGCAGAAAAAAAATGCCGTCTGGAGACGGCAACCCGCCAATGCTGCAGTGCCGTCCGTCCGTTTTTATTTTATAGTCGTTGGTATTATACACCACAGAGAATGCACCAGATCGACCCTTCGGTGTCTCCTCTGTGTTGGCGGGAATGTGGAGAGGTGGCCCCACATGCACACATATGGTGGCAGTGTCCAAAAATAAGACCCTATTGGCAGGAGGTCGCCTCGGAAATGTCAAGAATTCAGGGAACCTCAGTGCCACTTGACCCTTGGGTAATGCTGTTGCATGGCTCTGAAGGCTCAGTGGGCAGCTATACCCGTTCTATTACACCACATTTACTTAATGCTGCCAAAGCTTTAATACCAGCCAAATGGAAAAATAGCTCTGCTCCCTCCTTATTGGAATGGCTAGATAGGGTGGAACAGACTTATAGCATGGAAGAACTCACCTTTACCGGATTGGACCAAAAGGACCGACTCTCCAAAACCTGGGCTTGTTGGCTCGCTTGCATAACGACTGCCCCTTATCTCAAATAGTCTAGGAAGGAGAACTGCATTGAATAAATTGAGAAACGGATATGGTTGCCGATCCAATGGCTGAGAAACCGAATCCACACACTGTAATGTTTACTTACAAATAGAATGTTTAAAATGTATTATGTTGTGGATTTTTGTGTTGTATATTTTCGTTTATCTGCAAAAATGTTCTCCAATAAATACTTATTATACAAAAAAAATAAAAAAATTGATTAATTAATTTCAATTAGTTCTTTTATATTTGCATCAATTCTTAGAAGGTGCAGACCATCTCCATTCTGGCATCCGTGGTATCATGAAACTTTAGTTTCTCCACCCTGAGAGATTAGGTACGGCAATCTCGAGTTTCACACAGAAAGGCTCTATTTCCTCAGGGAAGCGTAAGGACACGGATTGGCCATTTTTCCTAGCCGTTAAGCTGAACGGGTACCCCATCTATACGATATATCCGCTGCTCTAAGAGTGTCTAAGAGGGGTTTGAGCAGTCTCCTTCTTGCATTTCCTCAGGGAAGCATAAGGACATGGATTGGCCATTTTTCCTAGCCGTTAAGCTTAACGGGTACCCCATCTATACGGTATATCCGCTGCTCTAAGAGTGTCTAAGAGGGGTTTGAGCAGTCTCCTTCTTGCTAGTGTTTCTCCAGCTAGATCTGAAAAAATCAGCAATCGTGCTCCCTTAAAGTCTATATGTGTGATGGACCTTAAGTGTCTCATTATTTCCAATGTATCCTCATAGTAATGCATTCGACATATTATATCACGTGGTGTATCCATAGTAATATTTTTTGAACGTCTTATCCTGTGTATATGATCCAGACATATAGCAGAGATCTCAGGGCGGCCTAATATTTGATTAAATAAAACTTGCAGAGTGGTTTCTAGTTCAGAATCAGGTATAGTTTCAGATAAACCTCTTATCCTCAGGTTATTCCTCCTACTTCTGTTCTCCAAATCTTCAATTTTATACATAGCAGATCTATATTGCTTAGTTAATGCCCCCATTGCTCTTGGAAGATGCCGCATAGTTTTCTCCTGAGAATCCAGTCTGGCTTCATTTTCTTCCACTCTTTTTAAGAGGTGGGAGAGATCGCCTCTTACCTTTGCCACTTCATGTTTAATGGAGCATTCTAGGTTTTATAGCACCTCAGCAATATCAGATTTACTTGGCAGGGTACCTAGTGAGCTTTCCAGCTCTGTATTATCTCCATTTTCAGCAGATGGAGGGGATATCACTTTCATAGAGGACTCAGAAAATGTCTGTAATAAAGAGGTCCCACTAGGGGATCTTACCTCCACCTGTATCGCCTTTCGGTCCAGAACTGGACTCACTGGTTCCCTTTGCCTTTCTGCTTTTTCTCCCTGGGGTCGAGGCTCCAATGCCCCCAGATCGCCGTCCCCTCTTAGTTCTCATTGCATCCGAATAGCGGCCGAATCTCAGGAAGTTTCAGTACTCTCGCCTTGTGCTGGGGTAGATCAGGGCTGGGCTATGTGTGCGAGGCCGAGCAGGGCAGAGTAAAATTATCTCCTCCACTTCACTCCTCCACTTTTCTTCTTCTAGCTACAGCCCATTCATATCCCCATCCGTTGCATGCCACGGGTGCTTCTCACTAAGCACTCGAGCCCTGAGATGTTTCTCACTGGGCTCTGGGCACTCGACGAGGCCCTCCACCGCCCACAGAGAATCCTCCGGTCCGTGCGATCACCTGTCACCTGTCCCCGACAAAGTCAGCTGGGATCCTCAGCATGCCGGCTAAACAGGAGAGTCACCCCCATTCATCTCCATTACACCCTCTGTCTCGCTTTTCGTGAGCGTCCGGCGCTCGGGACAGACCACTCCCCCCCTTCAGGTAAGCAACAGCTTCCGGGTGATCTCCTTCTAAGGTGATTAGTTCCCTGGCTATCTCTAGCTTCAGTCATTTTTGAACTCATCTTTGGATATATGCAATCATCCCTCCCATACCTTATTTCCACTGCCCTCCTACTGATTTAAATGGTGTTTGTAAAAAAAAAAATTATCTTCAGAAGCTGATTTTTATTCACCTTGGAAGTCCATATACCATGCCGGCACTACGTCTGCAAGTCCCCATCAGCTGTGTTCATAAACAAAGTAATTTAACAAGTCCTGGACTTGAGAGTACCACCCACACATGCTCAAAAAACGTACTCTAAATACTTTGGGCATGCGTGGTACTCTCTGCCCCTCCTCATTGCCCTCAGTTCCGTGACAGCTTTAACCTGCAAATGTAGGCTGCCATTTTGACATTTCAAACATGTTTACTATAACAAAAGCAGATCTTGCAGTTTCTGTGTATACTGGCTCTAGTGGCCCTTATGGAATAGACTCTGCATTGTCAAGAAGATTTACTATGTAGTAATGTTTTTTTGGTACATTGTAATTACATAGCAGATCAATGGTGTGACTTTTAATCTGCATGTCAGTTAATGGAACAAACTATGTTCCTAGCAAACCCCTTATTAACCTTAGTTCCCCTTAATCAAAACTAATTGACTCTTTTTTTCTTCTCAGCTTAGCTATTATTTTTCTGCTGATGTTTCTAATTTTTATTAGTATTTAAACTTTTTATGCATTTGTTTTGTTCCTGAATTTTTTATTTACATATTTTATTTAAATGTATTGGAAAAAATACTTGCTTTTATTTTCATTGTAAATAACTTTGCCATTCTTTGTAATAGAAACCAAATTTTTGTGTCAACAATACAATTCTAATACAATACCATACAAAAGGATTAGAAGGACCTTGCTCATGAGAGCTTACAATCTACAGAAGATAACAACCGTAAGGAATGAGTTGATTGAAGGAGTAGATGTACAGTTTTTAAGAGGAAGTAAAAAAAAGGCTTCCCTAAAGAGGTGAGTTTTCAGGGATCGCCTAAAGGCAGACAGAGTAGGGGCTAGCCAAATAGTTGCTGAGGATGGGAGAGGCTCTGGAGAAGTCCTGGAGGTGAACATGGGAGGATGTGATGAGGGAGCTTGACAGCAGAAAGTCTTGGGAGGAACGGAGAGGATGGTTTGGTTGATATTTTGAGATGAGGTTGGAAATGTAGCCAGGAGCAGAGTTGTAGATGGCTTTGTATGTTGGTAATAGTTGGAATTTTATGTGTTGTGTTATTGGAAGGCAGTGGAGGGATTGGCAGCCACTGAGCGCTTGGTGAGGTGGATTAGTCTGGCAACAGCCTTCATGATAGACAATGAGACTGTCACAGGTCGGCTCAGTAGATCGGGAAGTAAGCGAACACATACCGGCGTTCGCTCTCCTCTTGATCCTGTCACAGCTCTCTGCCGTGACAGGGGAGTGGCTGGATTCCCCCCTCCCCGCTCAGATCCTCCAGCGCTGACTGGCGGAACGGATGGGGGAGGGTACAGCTGGCTCTGCCTCTATCTAGAGGCAGAGCCAGCTGTCACTCATGCAGCTGGGCGTATCCAGACATAATTGTCTGGATCCGCTTCATACTGCGGCGTGGTTTACTGAGCTTAGGGTGACGGGAGGATGCTAGTTTGTGTCCTCCGTTACCCTAAAGAGAACTATGGGGAAAAGCCCTAACCCCATAGTTCTCCTTCAATGGGGTAGTCAGCATAAGGAAAACATGGGGAGGGAATATATGAACTCAGTTTTTGAAAGGTTGAGTTTAAGGAAGTGATGCAACAACCACATTGATATGTCAGTTAGTAAACTAGTTATGCTTGATGAGAATGAGGGGGTGAGCTGGAAAGTAAAGAGGTAGGTTAGGTGGGAATCAGAAAAAAAGTTTAGCAACCTCCATTGTGTCAACAGGGTCAAGAGAGAAAAGTATTGAAAGTGGAGGTTGATCTGGTATACTAGCTAAGGGAGATGTCTGGACAGCAGGATTCTCATTATGAATTGCATTGACATTGTTACATCTTTTTTTCCATAGATTGCATAGAAAATCAAACATTTTTTTGCAAAACAGTATTATTAAACGGAAACCTTGCTTTTAACAAAACAAAATGTGTATTACTTTGTTATCTTTAGCCATGACAAAAGGTATTGCCAAATCAATAGGCCAATAGGAGAAATGAAAACATTACTTGTATACCATAACAGTATACAGGTGTGAGAGGTTAAACTCCACTAAGGGGTGTGATAACATTCAACAGCCACATGACATAGAATTCTGTAAGTCTGAAAACATTTGTTTTACAAAACCACATTTTGTCTTTAGAAAAATGCATAGAATTAATTTGTAATATGTGTTTCTTTTACAGAAGTAAATAGAAGAGCGATTTGTTTATGCAGCAGATTCCCGAGAAAATAAGCTTTGCATTTCATAGAAAAATAAACTTGGGGATTACATTTGTACACGGTTTGTTGTCAATTATCTCAAGCGATTTTGCTTCCTGGTAGGTGGAGTGACTCATTGTTTTGAGGTGTTCTGCTTCATAACACTGGAAGCCAGTGGGTGAGATGACAGATTGAAAGATACAGATTGAATTTCTGTCATTGTATGCCACTCTGACATATCTGACATCCTATTCCTTATCTTGCAATAACTACTGTGGCTTCAGGCGATGATAGAAATATATGCAAATTCCAGGCTTTTATGTCATTTCCATACAATAAAACAAAAAGGTTCAGTTCCTAATGGCCCATACTGGTAAAATGATATTCAGCATTGATATGAATGAAGTATATTGCTCAATAAACATCTACTGTGCATACAGGCCTAGAATGCTACGACAATACTCAGCCTTTGTTTATAAGTCAAAGGTTGTGTCCTATAGTAACACAATGGCTTAGATCCTTGTTGCGGTGCCTGCAGCAGCTTTGTTTCCCAGCCAACCTTTCAAGAAATTTAATGCAGGAAGATAAATCCAGGATGTTTGAGTAAGCTATTGCTTAATATCCTGTTTTTTAAGAAGAGTTGATTTCTTAAAAATGGTTGTGTAGTGAGATTTGTGTATTAGATTACACAGCAGTAATGTTTGTGTGTTTTTTTATTACCCATAACCATTTTTCTAAAGCAAAAAAATCCTACATCATTTGCAATATACATTTTCACATTTGCTAATAGCCATTCATTTTCTGCTGTCACCAAAATCTCCCAGGACCATTCGTACAGCATTTCCTTCTTGTGCATGTGTATTATCTAAATGCTTGTAAAACTGTTCTATTAACAGTTTGATTTGAATGATGCATTGGATGCATGGTTGACAATCCCTATGATCAAAAATATTTGTGGCTGCACAGTTCCCAATGCCTAGGATTATTATTATTATTATTAGTAGTATTATTTAGGAACCAGTGCCAACAGTTTGTGCAGCGCTTTACAAAATGGAGGGAGACAGTACAATTACAATACCATTTTAATACAGGAGGGTAACGAGGGTCCTGCTCATGAGAGCTTACAATCTAGTAGGAGGGGCAAGTGATACAAAAGGTAATAATTGTATGGGATGAGTTAATGGAAAAGGACAGTTATTATGTCGAGGTGGAATAGGCTTCCCTGAAGAGATGAGTTTTCAAGGATCACCTAAAGGTGGACAGAGTAGGAGATAAGTGGACAGATTGTGGTAGACAGGTCTTAAGTGGAGCAGAAAGGATGTTTTCAGTGATATTTTGAAATTAGGTTGGTGAAGTAGATTGGGGTGGTGTTGTATATGGCTTTGTATGTTATTGTTAGTATTTTGAATTTTATTAATTAGGCAAGTAGGAGCCAGGCAGCAGCATTCATAATAGACCCAAGGAGGAAAAGCCTGTTGAATGGTAGGCCAACAAGCAGGGAGTTACAGTAGTCAAGGCAAGAGATTACAATGGAGTGAATTAGAAGCTTTGTGGTGTAATTTGTTAAAAAAGGGCAAATTTTGCAAATGTTGCACCCACTACACTTCCCTAGCACATCCAATGGTTTATATATATATAAAAGGATACACTAAAGGTATTTAGCTTCGGCCTACAAATTCCAATTGAACAGGACCTCGTGGTAATTACACATTCTCAGGAAAATGGCTTCTGGTTGCATTCTCTCCCAAAATGTGGCCTTTAGTCATCCTTTGTTTCAGT
>NW_017307628.1:294958-302827 GCF_000935625.1 Nanorana parkeri
TTTTACTTTTTTATATGTTACTTTTATTTTTTTTATTTATATATATTTTTTTTGCACTTATTGTTATTGCTATTATATAGGGGGATAACAAATGAGCACATATAGACGATCGGCGGGCTATGGAGCCGCCGATCGTCTATATGTGAAACACCCGGTAACGGGTGTTTGCATTGGTCGGGTCTTTTCTGCCCGTACGTGCCCGCTAGGGGGCGCGCGCGAGCAGAAAAAAAATGCCGTCTGGAGACGGCAACCCGCCAATGCTGCAGTGCCGTCCGTCCGTTTTTATTTTATAGTCGTTGGTATTATACACCACAGAGAATGCACCAGATCGACCCTTCGGTGTCTCCTCTGTGTTGGCGGGAATGTGGAGAGGTGGCCCCACATGCACACATATGGTGGCAGTGTCCAAAAATAAGACCCTATTGGCAGGAGGTCGCCTCGGAAATGTCAAGAATTCAGGGAACCTCAGTGCCACTTGACCCTTGGGTAATGCTGTTGCATGGCTCTGAAGGCTCAGTGGGCAGCTATACCCGTTCTATTACACCACATTTACTTAATGCTGCCAAAGCTTTAATACCAGCCAAATGGAAAAATAGCTCTGCTCCCTCCTTATTGGAATGGCTAGATAGGGTGGAACAGACTTATAGCATGGAAGAACTCACCTTTACCGGATTGGACCAAAAGGACCGACTCTCCAAAACCTGGGCTTGTTGGCTCGCTTGCATAACGACTGCCCCTTATCTCAAATAGTCTAGGAAGGGGAACTGCATTGAATAAATTGAGAAACGGATATGGTTGCCGATCCAATGGCTGAGAAACCGAATCCACACACTGTAATGTTTACTTACAAATAGAATGTTAAAAATGATTATGTTGTGGATTTTTGTGTTGTATATTTTCGTTTATCTGCAAAAATGTTCTCCAATAAATACTTATTATACAAAAAAAATAAAAAAATTGATTAATTAATTTCAATTAGTTCTTTTATATTTGCATCAATTCTTAGAAGGTGCAGACCATCTCCATTCTGGCATCCGTGGTATCATGAAACTTTAGTTTCTCCACCCTGAGAGATTAGGTACGGCAATCTCGAGTTTCACACAGAAAGGCTCTATTTCCTCAGGGAAGCGTAAGGACACGGATTGGCCATTTTTCCTAGCCGTTAAGCTGAACGGGTACCCCATCTATACGATATATCCGCTGCTCTAAGAGTGTCTAAGAGGGGTTTGAGCAGTCTCCTTCTTGCATTTCCTCAGGGAAGCATAAGGACATGGATTGGCCATTTTTCCTAGCCGTTAAGCTGAACGGGTACCCCATCTATACGATATATCCGCTGCTCTAAGAGTGTCTAAGAGGGGTTTGAGCAGTCTCCTTCTTGCTAGTGTTTCTCCAGCTAGATCTGAAAAAATCAGCAATCGTGCTCCCTTAAAGTCTATATGTGTGATGGACCTTAAGTGTCTCATTATTTCCAATGTATCCTCATAGTAATGCATTCGACATATTATATCACGTGGTGTATCCATAGTAATATTTTTTGAACGTCTTATCCTGTGTATATGATCCAGACATATAGCAGAGATCTCAGGGCGGCCTAATATTTGATTAAATAAAACTTGCAGAGTGGTTTCTAGTTCAGAATCAGGTATAGTTTCAGATAAACCTCTTATCCTCAGGTTATTCCTCCTACTTCTGTTCTCCAAATCTTCAATTTTATACATAGCAGATCTATATTGCTTAGTTAATGCCCCCATTGCTCTTGGAAGATGCCGCATAGTTTTCTCCTGAGAATCCAGTCTGGCTTCATTTTCTTCCACTCTTTTTAAGAGGTGGGAGAGATCGCCTCTTACCTTTGCCACTTCATGTTTAATGGAGCATTCTAGGTTTTATAGCACCTCAGCAATATCAGATTTACTTGGCAGGGTACCTAGTGAGCTTTCCAGCTCTGTATTATCTCCATTTTCAGCAGATGGAGGGGATATCACTTTCATAGAGGACTCAGAAAATGTCTGTAATAAAGAGGTCCCACTAGGGGATCTTACCTCCACCTGTATCGCCTTTCGGTCCAGAACTGGACTCACTGGTTCCCTTTGCCTTTCTGCTTTTTCTCCCTGGGGTCGAGGCTCCAATGCCCCCAGATCGCCGTCCCCTCTTAGTTCTCATTGCATCCGAATAGCGGCCGAATCTCAGGAAGTTTCAGTACTCTCGCCTTGTGCTGGGGTAGATCAGGGCTGGGCTATGTGTGCGAGGCCGAGCAGGGCAGAGTAAAATTATCTCCTCCACTTCACTCCTCCACTTTTCTTCTTCTAGCTACAGCCCATTCATATCCCCATCCG
The DNA here is from genome assembly GCF_000935625.1 of Nanorana parkeri. Taxonomy (NCBI): domain Eukaryota; kingdom Metazoa; phylum Chordata; class Amphibia; order Anura; family Dicroglossidae; genus Nanorana; species Nanorana parkeri. Next base: position 297,292 of record NW_017307628.1, read on the forward strand.
TTGCATGCCACGGGTGCTTCTCACTAAGCACTCGAGCCCTGAGATGTTTCTCACTGGGCTCTGGGCACTCGACGAGGCCCTCCACCGCCCACAGAGAATCCTCCGGTCCGTGCGATCACCTGTCACCTGTCCCCGACAAAGTCAGCTGGGATCCTCAGCATGCCGGCTAAACAGGAGAGTCACCCCCATTCATCTCCATTACACCCTCTGTCTCGCTTTTCGTGAGCGTCCGGCGCTCGGGACAGACCACTCCCCCCCTTCAGGTAAGCAACAGCTTCCGGGTGATCTCCTTCTAAGGTGATTAGTTCCCTGGCTATCTCTAGCTTCAGTCATTTTTGAACTCATCTTTGGATATATGCAATCATCCCTCCCATACCTTATTTCCACTGCCCTCCTACTGATTTAAATGGTGTTTGTAAAAAAAAAAATTATCTTCAGAAGCTGATTTTTATTCACCTTGGAAGTCCATATACCATGCCGGCACTACGTCTGCAAGTCCCCATCAGCTGTGTTCATAAACAAAGTAATTTAACAAGTCCTGGACTTGAGAGTACCACCCACACATGCTCAAAAAACGTACTCTAAATACTTTGGGCATGCGTGGTACTCTCTGCCCCTCCTCATTGCCCTCAGTTCCGTGACAGCTTTAACCTGCAAATGTAGGCTGCCATTTTGACATTTCAAACATGTTTACTATAACAAAAGCAGATCTTGCAGTTTCTGTGTATACTGGCTCTAGTGGCCCTTATGGAATAGACTCTGCATTGTCAAGAAGATTTACTATGTAGTAATGTTTTTTTGGTACATTGTAATTACATAGCAGATCAATGGTGTGACTTTTAATCTGCATGTCAGTTAATGGAACAAACTATGTTCCTAGCAAACCCCTTATTAACCTTAGTTCCCCTTAATCAAAACTAATTGACTCTTTTTTTCTTCTCAGCTTAGCTATTATTTTTCTGCTGATGTTTCTAATTTTTATTAGTATTTAAACTTTTTATGCATTTGTTTTGTTCCTGAATTTTTTATTTACATATTTTATTTAAATGTATTGGAAAAAATACTTGCTTTTATTTTCATTGTAAATAACTTTGCCATTCTTTGTAATAGAAACCAAATTTTTGTGTCAACAATACAATTCTAATACAATACCATACAAAAGGATTAGAAGGACCTTGCTCATGAGAGCTTACAATCTACAGAAGATAACAACCGTAAGGAATGAGTTGATTGAAGGAGTAGATGTACAGTTTTTAAGAGGAAGTAAAAAAAAGGCTTCCCTAAAGAGGTGAGTTTTCAGGGATCGCCTAAAGGCAGACAGAGTAGGGGCTAGCCAAATAGTTGCTGAGGATGGGAGAGGCTCTGGAGAAGTCCTGGAGGTGAACATGGGAGGATGTGATGAGGGAGCTTGACAGCAGAAAGTCTTGGGAGGAACGGAGAGGATGGTTTGGTTGATATTTTGAGATGAGGTTGGAAATGTAGCCAGGAGCAGAGTTGTAGATGGCTTTGTATGTTGGTAATAGTTGGAATTTTATGTGTTGTGTTATTGGAAGGCAGTGGAGGGATTGGCAGCCACTGAGCGCTTGGTGAGGTGGATTAGTCTGGCAACAGCCTTCATGATAGACAATGAGACTGTCACAGGTCGGCTCAGTAGATCGGGAAGTAAGCGAACACATACCGGCGTTCGCTCTCCTCTTGATCCTGTCACAGCTCTCTGCCGTGACAGGGGAGTGGCTGGATTCCCCCCTCCCCGCTCAGATCCTCCAGCGCTGACTGGCGGAACGGATGGGGGAGGGTACAGCTGGCTCTGCCTCTATCTAGAGGCAGAGCCAGCTGTCACTCATGCAGCTGGGCGTATCCAGACATAATTGTCTGGATCCGCTTCATACTGCGGCGTGGTTTACTGAGCTTAGGGTGACGGGAGGATGCTAGTTTGTGTCCTCCGTTACCCTAAAGAGAACTATGGGGAAAAGCCCTAACCCCATAGTTCTCCTTCAATGGGGTAGTCAGCATAAGGAAAACATGGGGAGGGAATATATGAACTCAGTTTTTGAAAGGTTGAGTTTAAGGAAGTGATGCAACAACCACATTGATATGTCAGTTAGTAAACTAGTTATGCTTGATGAGAATGAGGGGGTGAGCTGGAAAGTAAAGAGGTAGGTTAGGTGGGAATCAGAAAAAAAGTTTAGCAACCTCCATTGTGTCAACAGGGTCAAGAGAGAAAAGTATTGAAAGTGGAGGTTGATCTGGTATACTAGCTAAGGGAGATGTCTGGACAGCAGGATTCTCATTATGAATTGCATTGACATTGTTACATCTTTTTTTCCATAGATTGCATAGAAAATCAAACATTTTTTTGCAAAACAGTATTATTAAACGGAAACCTTGCTTTTAACAAAACAAAATGTGTATTACTTTGTTATCTTTAGCCATGACAAAAGGTATTGCCAAATCAATAGGCCAATAGGAGAAATGAAAACATTACTTGTATACCATAACAGTATACAGGTGTGAGAGGTTAAACTCCACTAAGGGGTGTGATAACATTCAACAGCCACATGACATAGAATTCTGTAAGTCTGAAAACATTTGTTTTACAAAACCACATTTTGTCTTTAGAAAAATGCATAGAATTAATTTGTAATATGTGTTTCTTTTACAGAAGTAAATAGAAGAGCGATTTGTTTATGCAGCAGATTCCCGAGAAAATAAGCTTTGCATTTCATAGAAAAATAAACTTGGGGATTACATTTGTACACGGTTTGTTGTCAATTATCTCAAGCGATTTTGCTTCCTGGTAGGTGGAGTGACTCATTGTTTTGAGGTGTTCTGCTTCATAACACTGGAAGCCAGTGGGTGAGATGACAGATTGAAAGATACAGATTGAATTTCTGTCATTGTATGCCACTCTGACATATCTGACATCCTATTCCTTATCTTGCAATAACTACTGTGGCTTCAGGCGATGATAGAAATATATGCAAATTCCAGGCTTTTATGTCATTTCCATACAATAAAACAAAAAGGTTCAGTTCCTAATGGCCCATACTGGTAAAATGATATTCAGCATTGATATGAATGAAGTATATTGCTCAATAAACATCTACTGTGCATACAGGCCTAGAATGCTACGACAATACTCAGCCTTTGTTTATAAGTCAAAGGTTGTGTCCTATAGTAACACAATGGCTTAGATCCTTGTTGCGGTGCCTGCAGCAGCTTTGTTTCCCAGCCAACCTTTCAAGAAATTTAATGCAGGAAGATAAATCCAGGATGTTTGAGTAAGCTATTGCTTAATATCCTGTTTTTTAAGAAGAGTTGATTTCTTAAAAATGGTTGTGTAGTGAGATTTGTGTATTAGATTACACAGCAGTAATGTTTGTGTGTTTTTTTATTACCCATAACCATTTTTCTAAAGCAAAAAAATCCTACATCATTTGCAATATACATTTTCACATTTGCTAATAGCCATTAATTTTCTGCTGTCACCAAAATCTCCCAGGACCATTCGTACAGCATTTCCTTCTTGTGCATGTGTATTATCTAAATGCTTGTAAAACTGTTCTATTAACAGTTTGATTTGAATGATGCATTGGATGCATGGTTGACAATCCCTATGATCAAAAATATTTGTGGCTGCACAGTTCCCAATGCCTAGGATTATTATTATTATTATTAGTAGTATTATTTAGGAACCAGTGCCAACAGTTTGTGCAGCGCTTTACAAAATGGAGGGAGACAGTACAATTACAATACCATTTTAATACAGGAGGGTAACGAGGGTCCTGCTCATGAGAGCTTACAATCTAGTAGGAGGGGCAAGTGATACAAAAGGTAATAATTGTATGGGATGAGTTAATGGAAAAGGACAGTTATTATGTCGAGGTGGAATAGGCTTCCCTGAAGAGATGAGTTTTCAAGGATCACCTAAAGGTGGACAGAGTAGGAGATAAGTGGACAGATTGTGGTAGACAGGTCTTAAGTGGAGCAGAAAGGATGTTTTCAGTGATATTTTGAAATTAGGTTGGTGAAGTAGATTGGGGTGGTGTTGTATATGGCTTTGTATGTTATTGTTAGTATTTTGAATTTTATTAATTAGGCAAGTAGGAGCCAGGCAGCAGCATTCATAATAGACCCAAGGGGGAAAAGCCTGTTGAATGGTAGGCCAACAAGCAGGGAGTTACAGTAGTCAAGGCAAGAGATTACAATGGAGTGAATTAGAAGCTTTGTGGTGTAATTTGTTAAAAAAGGGCAAATTTTGCAAATGTTGCACCCACTACACTTCCCTAGCACATCCAATGGTTTATATATATATAAAAGGATACACTAAAGGTACTTAGCTTCGGCCTACAAATTCCAATTGAACAGGACCTCGTGGTAATTACACATTCTCAGGAAAATGGCTTCTGGTTGCATTCTCTCCCAAAATGTGGCCTTTAGTCATCCTTTGTTTCAGTGACGTCCTCCTTGGTCAGCGTCCCATCCTTAAGTCCCATTTATTTAACCTGGGCTGCTGCTTTTATTTAGAAAGGTTGGGAGCCCACCTGTGGGCATTGCCCTTAACACTCGTATTAAGTCCTATATCAGGTGTATCTCACTTTTTCCAACTTTACATAGCAGCACAGCACCATAAATGCCATCAACACTCAATCAGGTGCTAACGAGCCTGGCTAATGTTAAAAAGCATGTGTGTGCTGTTTATGCAAAGTTTCACGATAACAATATCCTATTGTGAGTAAGCTAGTTATGAATAATGTTAAAACAAGCCATACCATTGTCAGAAAACCAGTTTGGTTGAATAGAACGCACTCTAGCCCTTTGCCCATTGTGAGAAACCAGCTTTCGGTCAGCAGATGTTTAGCTTAATAATGGCACTTCATACTCAGCAACTCTCCTTATGGACACTTTGACTCCACCTGCCGTCAGCTGGTTTGCAGGTGGAGTCAAAGTGTCCATAAGGAGAGTTGCTGAGTTCAAAAAACCTGCAGCAGAAACCAAGTCCTGCCAGTGGCTGAATGGCTAGGTCTGTGCACTTCCTTGCCAGAGACCCATGTTCAAACCCCAAACAGGGGCTGATCAGACAGGAACTCCAGGATAGATATGCTGCCCCCCCTGTTCTGCCACTGCTTTGTTCTCTCCACACTCTCTCCTTCCAGGTCGGTTAGAGTTCTCCGGGGGTGTGGACCCATCCATTACCCAACTTTTGAAGATGAGTTATCTCAGTTGTGGACTTACTTATCTACAAAGAAATTACAAAGACTTACCTCCAAAAAAACCTCCTGAGGAAGCAATAGTGAAACGCGTCGAAGGCTGGATTAGTGCAATCACAGATTCAATTATGTTGGCTTCGTAATTATGTATAGATATTGCTCATGAAATGCATGACCTTTATTATGAAATATGCTGTTCTTATAGATATCATGTATTGGCACGAAGTCCAGGGAGGCCTATTTCTGTAACTTTGTAGATTAATTAAATGTTTTTAAGTATACTGAGATCATGGAATTAAATTCTTTATTTATATATATATATATAT